>NW_005354010.1:778909-791489 GCF_000412655.1 Myotis brandtii
GACTGACCACCAGAGGGCAGCTCCTGCATTGAGCGTCTGCCCCCTGGTGGTCAGTGTGTGTCATAGTGAACAGTCATTCCCAGTCCTTCTGCTGTTAGGGTCAGTTTGCATATTACCCTTTTACTATATAGGATAGAGGCCTGGTGCATGGGTGGGGGCCGGCTGGTTTGCCCTGAACGGTGTCCTGGATCAGGGTGAGGGTCCCACTTGGGTGCCTGGCCAGCCTGGATGAGGGGATGATGGCTGTTTGCAGCTTGTCGCACCCCCTTCAGGGTGGGGGTCCCCACTGGGGTGCCTGGCCAGTCTGGGTGAGGGGCTGAGGGCCATTTTCAGGCTGGCGGGTGACTGAAGCTCCCAACTTCTCCTTTTTTTCTTTTTTATTCTGGGATTTATTTACCTTCTATGGCTGTCACTGGAGCTGAGAGCCGGCTTTAGCTCTGAGGTTCGGCTCCAGCTCTGAGACCTTGGCTGCTGAAAGCAGGTATCTGGGTTTGTTTGGCTTCTATAATTGAAACACTGTTGCAGCTTCAGCTCTGACAGCTGAAAGCAGGTTTCTGGGGTTTGTTTAGCTTCTATAATTGCAACATTGTTTCTTAGAGTGTAAGCTCAGAGCCCAGCAGCGGCAGGCAAGGAACCTTGGCTTCCTCCTTCACTGGAGCAAGCAAGCCTCCTGTTTGCTTCAGCTGCCTGGCTGCTGGCTGCCATCTTGGTTGGTGGTTAATTTGCATATCGCCCTGATTAGCCAATGGGAAGCATGTCAGAGGTACGGTTAATTACCATGTTTGTCTATTATTAGATAGGATTTTATTGATTTTTTTACAGAGAGGAAGGGAGAGGGATAGAGAGCCAGAAACATCGATGAGCGAGAAACATCGATCAGCCGCCCCCTGCACACCCCCACTGGGGATGTGCCCGCAACCAAGGTACATGCCCTTGACTGGAATCGAACCTGGGACCCTCCAGTGCGCAGGCCGATGCTCCATCCACTGAGCCAAACCGGTTACGGCATTAGCAGATTATTGATCATGCAAACTGTAGGTAAGACTGAAGTGAAAACAAACCAAAACAAAATCATTTTACCAATTTGGCAAAGGCTTGTTTACTAATATTCCAACACCTACTAATATAGTAATCCTGCTCACATACCCGATCTATTTCCAAACCCAGAAATAATCTAAGTCTGATTTTCTGGCACTGATAGAGCTGAACCTGTACTACTCTGACATGATTCATCACTTCCCCAAACTGACATCAGCATTTCCAATGCTCCTATATTCCCATTTTGGAATCCCAAATTATTTCATGCCTTGTTTAGAATTTATAGACCCTGTTTCACTGACACATACACAAAGGCATGCGCGAGCGCGCGCGCACACACACACACACACACACACACACACACACACTCAGCTTTGCTAAGCATTTATTACTTCAAAGAATAGAATTGTTGCCCTAGCTGGTTTGGCTCACTGGATAGAGCGTTGGCCTGGGGACTGAAGGGTCCCAGGTTCGATTCCGGGCAGGAGCGTGTACCTTGGTTGCAGGCATATCCCCATAGCGGGTGTGTAGGAGGCAGCTGATGGATGCTTCTCTCTCATTGATGTTTCTAACTCTCTATCCCTCTCCCTCTCTGTAAAAAAATCAATAAAATATATATTTTTTAAAAAAGAATAGAATTGTCAAGATGTAAGTGAAAAACACTGCTGTGTGATCTATGAAATATTGTCTTAGTCGTTAAGACTGTTTTGGATGCTGGAGATTCTGAGTTTCTGACTTTGAACGCTGTGAAGTACTGTTCTAAAAGTCACCTTAGTGTGTGTGATAGCAACTAGCAACATATCACTGAAATGACATTTCCTTTAAAAAATGTCATACTTTCTGTGCACTTCAGATAAAAATAGCAGAGGCCTCCAGCACTGTTCCACATTTTATGTTCTCACGGACAAGCACAAGAAATTTAATTTCAAAACAACAGAACCCATTGAATGTTCATTTAATTGTACGGAATGTCAGAGCTTTCCCGAGTTATTCCCTTCAGTCCAAATTAAATCTGCATAGTGGACATATAGGTGCATTTTGCCCTGACATTCATAAAGCTAAGAAACTCTTGTCCACACTGAAGCAAGTGCTGTTGGCCAAGACTGCTTCTTCCTCTTGGAAACCTTTTTGTAACCTGAAGTATTAAACCCAAATGATGTTAGAAAAAGAGACACAATGATAGGAGTTCTTTGTTCTTAAACCATAAAAAGCAGGGGGTAGACCTCATCAGTGATAGTCTCAAATTACCAACTCAAAT
The DNA here is from genome assembly GCF_000412655.1 of Myotis brandtii. Lineage (NCBI taxonomy): Eukaryota > Metazoa > Chordata > Mammalia > Chiroptera > Vespertilionidae > Myotis > Myotis brandtii. The sequence continues at coordinate 781,206 of NW_005354010.1, forward strand.
TAAACTATTCAAATCAAGTGCCACCATCACTTACAAGGCTTCCCTCAAAGCCTATAGAACCTTAAGCATGCCCTGCTTCCTACCCCCATCATAGCTTTTTATATGTTTGGTTATTTCCTTGCTCCATTTTATTGTATTTATGTTTCCTTTCTTATTTGTCAAGCCTTCTAGATTCTGAGTTGTCAAAAAGATAAACAAGAGGAACTGAGTGTGTGTAGACACAAAGGAAAAAAAATGGGGGAAGATGATTGTGAGAAGTTATCAAACAGTGAAAAGAAACGTATTTAAAGGCAAGACATTTAAGTAGAGTCCATGTTGTTTCCAAATAGATATTGTGATCATTTCTTAAAAATTATCATAGATCAAAAAGGCAGCTTATCATAAAACTAAAATAAAAGGACACAGCTATTTGGGCAGTAAGTGTACCACAGTGGAAATGAGTAATGCAGTTAATTCACTTCCAAGAGTTTCTTATTTTCTGCTTTCTAGCCTCAATTTTGACTTTAAGATTTGAAAGACTAAATTAGCAACCTAAGTGCAGATTCTGGAGTTAGATAACTCATTCTAACTCTGGATCCACTAATTACTAGTTGCACTACATTAGAAGCTTCTTAATTTCTCTAAGCCTTATGAGGAAAAAAATGGGTGTTATATTAGTAGTGCCCTCATGAGACTTTTGTGATAAATAAACCAGAATGTAGGTAAGTTGCTTTGTATAATGTGAGATCAATAAATGCTCTGAACAAATATATTGGTTCTTCTTAACAGAAACCACAGATGTAGGTCCAGTCACAACCTTGTGAAGGTCAATTGGTTCCACATTCATCTGTCTTCATAAGATCCATCCTCTCCACTTGACTCTCATTTACCTATCTTTGGGAATATCTCTCTCTCTCTCTCTCTCTCTCTCTCTCTCTCTCTCGCTAATACACAATGAGGTCAATGGTAATCATAATCACACACACATATATATAGTTGATATACAATGAGGTCAACTGTAATCATAATGACACACATACATATATTTAATATACAATGAGAACAATAATTTGAATCAAAAATTTCCATCATTTAGTCAGTTTGTTACAAAAATTTAAAAAAGTAGAAGTAACCTCTTACAGTGACCATTTTTACATTTTTAATGTTTTTTCAAATGGGCTCTCTATGGATCTTGCTTTGAGAAGAAGTTACTTTGTTCACAGTAAATGACATCAGCTTATGATTTAAAAAACAATGCAGTTCTTTCTGTATTTTTTATTGTAACATTGCTTGAAATTCATGAATGTATCATCTAGCTTTTCTAAAATTATTATCCCACACTGGTGGGTGTTGAGGGAACTTTTTATTTCCCACAATTGAGAAAGGATTAAAATTGAGACAATAATAAGATTGTTAAAAATTACTTTGGTCTGATTTTGTGTCTGAGATTTATGTAAAATTAAAAGGAGGAAAGGAGCAGAATAGAGTAAAATATCAAACAAATATGAATTGACTTATCAATTGCACTTGGTATTGGTTGCCACAAATACAAACATTACTAATATACATGAAAATACAGATAGCAGGAATACACTAATATTAGTGCACTAATATTAAAATGTTATATTTACCCAGGTGGCCCAATGAATTTCACTCTCTTGCTGTTTATATCTCACATTCTCCTCCCCTTCAGTATGTGAGAACCCTGTGACTTGCTTTCAGCCAGTAGAATATGGCAAAGGTAAAAACTTTAGGAATTAAGTAACTAAGGTAAGGTTAATCTTTCTGTAGCATTTTTGCAATTAGCTGTGCCCTATTTTATGGGGACTTTGAGTTTCAGTTGGAGTTTCAGTTGGCATATGAGTTGGTTCAGGTCTCCTTGAGGGAGGATCTACTCTTTTTCAGCCAGGAGTCTTGAGGAAGTAAAGCAAAACACCTGATCCCAAATGTGGAAGGGACATATGCAGTTACAAGGATGTGGTGGAAAGAAAGTGTTCAGTGCTCTACCCAGTGGAAGGCAGGGACCTTGTTCAGTAAATGTTGGTCAGGAGAAATCAATTAACGGAGTGTCATCGGCTCAGTCTTCTGTCCCTGGGAGGGGCCTCTCTTCCTCAGAATCCAGCCTCCAGGTCTGGTCTGCCCAAGTGACCCTCTGCTATGGACAGTGCAAGCCCTTGGTTGCATGCTGAGCATTTTGTATCGATGAAACAAATGTCAACTAATTAAATAAATCTCAGACCATGATGTTATCAAATAAAGAATGTAAACAGCAAACATCATTTAAGAATTAATGCTGCCCTTTGAAATAACTCAAGGGTACCTGGTATCTAGCTGACATTCAGAATACCCGTGTTCTCAAAATTATAATTGATTGTTGTTACTGAAAAAGTACTTGCCACAGAAATAAAGCTTTCTACAATACCTCATCCTCCCTTGCAAGTCTCCAAAAATTCCTTTTCTTGGAATATCACAAGAATTTCACTGACACAAGCAACAAATAGAGACTAGGACCTCTTCTTACTGGTAACATGACCACTCTGCAAGCACAACACATTGTTACTATGTAGTTGCCCCAAGGCTTCCAAGCAAACACGCATTACCTCCCAGTTACCAAAGACCTAGGCCAGATCTTCCCTTAGCCGTGGTCGGCAAACTGCGGCTCGCAAGCCACATGCAGCTCTTTGGCCCCTTGAGTGTGGCTCTTCCTAAGCCTTAGGAGTACCCTAATTAAGTTAATAACAATGTACCTACCTATATAGTTTAAGTTTAAAAAATTTGGCTCTCAAAAGAAATTTCAATCGTTGTACTGTTGATATTTGGCTCTGTTGACCAATGAGTTTGCCGACCACTGCCTTAGGGTGGCTCTTCCTAAGCCTTAGGAGTACCCTAATTAAGTTAATAACAATGTACCCTACCTATAAGTTTAAGTTTAAAAAATTTGGCTCTCAAAAGAAATTTCAATCGTTGTACTGTTGATATTTGGCTCTGTTGACTAATGAGTTTGCCGACCACTGCCCTAGTTCATGAATTTTCAAAAATATATCAGCAAAGTGGACCAATTTTGAAAATAAATCTTATGTAGAAAACCAAATGGGACTCTAGTTAAAGTGGACTAGAGTTCCCTCACCCTTCTGAGCAAATCCTGGTAAGGATCCCCAGTTCAGTTTGCAAGCTACCCCAATCCTCCAGGAAAGTGGACTATTTGAAAAGTATTCCAATAGCGAGGGAATTATTTGAGGGAACTGCAGCCCTACTATTAAAGCCCTACTGATGGAGTTACTTTTATATATTTATTATGATTTCAACTTACCAACACAGTGGCTTAATAAATATGTTATGTGTATTGTGAAAATACCACAATTTGACAATGCAATTTTGAAGAGCAGGTGCTTTGAACACAACAAAAATAAATTTTCAATTTTGGTTAATTATTACCAAGTAATGAATGTCATTTTGCACTAAAATATTAATTTTGAAAGTTAATTCCTCACTTATTTCCCTTTATTTTAACTGTCTTGTATTGAAATACAATAACTTGGTAGAAATAGAATAACTTGAAAAGGTTCAAGTTTAAATTCTAGCCAAAGTAAGAATTATTTCACTTGGTAATGGAAAGAGCATTTTTTGTAATTGAAAATGGAAATTTTGATTGTATACAAAATTTCTTCATACTGCAAAGAAAAAATGGATGGGTTGAATATTTCTACTCACTGAATATTTAGCCCTTATTTATTCCCATAGGTGGGAAATAATAAATTGAATTGATTTGACTCTTTTTTTTCCTGATTTTTTTCACTTAAAATTCTTCATTTTAACCTAGCATGATTTACCTTTTCTCAGAAGCAAATGTCTAAACAATATATAATTTATTTTCTAATATGATTATCAGCTTTGTTTTCAGTTCTATGTAATTTGTACTAATAAATACACAGTAAAGGCTAATTTACTTTTCTGAATAAAGGAATGGGCATCTAAAGTATTCCATTAAATCAATGACCTTAAAAACTAAATTTATGCTGAAACATAATAATGCCTCCTCACGTTAGGGCGATGACAGAGGAAATACACTTTTTGTATGTATTGACTTTGTTTTACCAAAACAGCTCAAAAGAAGGAAATTTTTTAAACTCCTAGGAAGAGAGCAATATGTTTTCTGGCTAGATATTGTAAAGAGTACGTTTTAAATATTTTTCTAGTAGTGTAAAGTTTTCAGGGGAAACTTTCATTTAATCAAAGCAAGCTTTAACACATTTTAATTTATTTGAATTATAAGAAATAAAATTCTACTTAGCCATTCTTTGACCACCTCACTGATGGACCACTTCATTGGCTTTTTTCATTGGGAAAATAATATTATGCAGGATAATTCTCAGTAGAGTTACCTCTAAATTACACTTTTGGGAATAGGGACACTACAAAGTATATAGACAAGACTGAAGTTTATAATACTCTAAGACACTCATTCTGCCATAAACTTTCACTGTCATTATGCATGTAATCATTTAAAATTTGTGCCTTAGTCTAGACATGAAATTTATTGGCCACCAAAGAAATGTAGCCCATCACGTCTCCATCACTATAAAAAGTCTTCTTGGGAACCAATAGGCACTTATCTGTTCTCTATATCAAGAGATGAAAGATTTCAATAATATATTTTGAAAGTTTAGATGTCAAATGCTATACATGCAATGCAGGCAGTGATATTTTTGAACAGATAATTCTGCCATAAAAGTCTAATTCACTGTAGCTACTAGTGGAAATGACATAACAAATCAGAAACACTGTTTATTTGCAATAATTGTATAATTAAATTAGAAAGCTACACTACAACATGGCAACAGTCACAATGGAAATTAGAATGAACAAAAAGGCAAGAATAATATCTTGAACAATATTTTTTTAATAAGTGGATATTGACAACTGGGACATTAAACTATCATGGTTCCTTATTATCTATATCTATCCATCTAAATAAATCAAGAATCATAATCAAAATGCATCTATCATTTAACATATTTTCTGACAATGATTTTCAAACAGCCTAAATTTGAAGTTTCTGCATATTATCACTAGAGTCTTGGGAAAGGGATAAAGTAATTTCAAAAATGACAACTTTCAATGTGTATACAGAGTTTCTATAAAATCAAAACATTGGTAGTTGAGTGGGTCAAAATCTCATTTATTTACATCAATAAAATATGCACCCAGGACTAACAGTCTCAGTTGAGTAATGTATTGTATTTTCCACTGTTTTTAGAAGGAATGAGTAATGACAGTAAAAAGGCTTATATTTATCAAAGAAAAACAAATTTAATGTACTGGAGTCTTTTACTTAGAAGGAGCCTATGATATGAGTTGACAGTTGTTTTGTTTAGACAAGTGTCACAGTTTTATTTCATTGACCACATTTTCTAAAGTCAAATAGGCAATCATTCTATCAACATCCAACTTGAATATCCAACATCAACAGGAAAACAATGACTTCAAATTAAAGAACCAAGTTATTCAAAATAAAATAATTAGATTTTCTTTCAATAATGGCAACAATTTACATAATTTGACCCATATGGGGCTAGATCATCAATAGCTTGTTGAGGTGAATCTCAGTCCAGATTCTCATACCATAATTTTTAGAAGAATAAAATATTTTTAAACGAATAAAAGATGTGCTAACTAATGAAAGCTAAATATGCTATTTTGATGTTTAATTATAACCTAAATAACACTCTACTGATTATTTGTTGATTTTAAACAAGTTGATGTCTCTTCCTCAGAAAGAACAGAAATAAAAATCAGAGATTTTCTGTCTCTAGTAAGGGTGATACCAATAATCCTTAAATTGTTCTGTCTAAAACCTAGTAAGCATCAAAAGTAAATAGATTAGAGATGGTAAAGGAACAATTACATTCAGGATAGAATGGCCTTAGAAGTTCCAAGTAAAATTAATTATTATTTTATTGAATTTCTATAATTCCTTTGCAAGTAGGATTCATATACCTGAAAACAGATTTGAGAAAAATACACCAAAAATATGAATTTTAGAAAATACTGTCTTTGGTGATTAAAGTAAGTATTCATTTAAAGCTATAAATGCATATTATATTTTAATAAGTGATTTCTAAGATGTTACTTTCTACAGTAAATTATCATTTATACTAGGGATGCTTTGTGGCTTCAAGCACATTCAGAATATTAGAAGCTAACATCTCTTCTACAGAGCTTATGTTCATTAACAAAGGTTTAAATAGGTGACAACCTTCCTCTTGCGTATCTGAAGGCATAAAATTGATCCACAGAACTGAGGCAACTGTTCAGATCATTTCAGCTGAAAAGTAACTTACCTGAATTAGCTAATATATAGAACCAAATATTTCATTTAGTTACTGTATATTATTCACTCTCATTATTTATTTCACTTTTATGCATAATAAAATTTTCACAATCAAAGATTAACCAAGTTACACGCTGGACCCTATTACTCTGGCTAGCTCTACCACAAAATATAACCATTAGGTCAAAAATAAAACAAACTATGTAGGAAGTTTGTGAAGATTGAACAAATAACTGATAGTAAGGAAAGGGAGATGACTAAATTCAAGTGTCCTCTGACTATATTCAAAAATAATTTTGTTTACTCTGTTGTGGAAAGTATAACACAAACCATAGAATATTGACTAAATCTATAGTTAATATAAAATCTGTTACACAAACCCATGACAGACGGTTTGATGTAAATTAAAGCCATCATTTTCCCATTTAGTTTGTAGAAAATGCATATATTTGAAGGTACATTAGTTCCAAACTGTTTATTTCATACATTAGGAAAAATCAACTGATTTTGTAGAACATACATGCATTGCCTGCTAGATATAGTAAAATTCAAGTATAAAGAAAAGCCTGTATGATGTAAGAATATTGCACACATTATATCTCTTCATAATACATAGTGAGCATTGTGTTTTATATACAGGAGCAGTTTATAATAGCAACTCACAAGAACTAACAGTAAAAAAGGTGAGGTGTATGTATCTGACTATTCCAGTAAATTATGAAGAGACAAAGTGAAAGTCATTTGGTGTCTTTGGTCCTTGGCTGCTTATCTGAAAACTTGGTTAGAAAATAGTGATTTTTAAGTGTTTTAAATATGATATGATCTTGTGATCCATGTTATTTAACTGTTTGTGATTATGTACTTAGTGCTCAGGTAGAAACTTTGGGCTGTTGTGAGGACACAGCTGAGAGTGCAATAAGGAATAATCGGCAAGCTTGAGGACATTGCTGGCTGGCACACATGTTAAAAGGGAATTTTACTGCAGAAACCAGAAATTCGCCTTTCTCTAAAAGAAGCTTGATGATTATACATTTAAAATTGAGTGATAGAGGGAAAAAATGAAAGAAAGAATAGCAGAAAGGGACATATATGTAAGGACAATAGCTTCTATACAGGACCAGATCGACAGTAAACTACAGACCTCCTCAAAGTCATGGGAAAAAGGCTAACAACATGTTCATATAGGTGTGTATTTTTGTAAATTTACAAAATTAAAAGATTTTAATTATGATTTGTAAAAAATATTATCTCTGCCATGATTTCCCTTCTATTACAACGTGCCTAATTTTAGTTGACTGTTAAGAAGCTACTGTGAATTTTAAGTTTCAACTGAGAGAAATTTGTTTGGAAATTCTTTCCATTTGGATTTGGTAACATGGGTTTATTTTTTGCTTTGTTATCACTTCAAGTGGTGAGTTTTGTGGGTAAAGAAAAAGGTTTCAGGAAACAAAGCCTACTGCCCTCTGCTGATTTGTCCATCTCAGTATTCAAATTCAGGGCCAGAAATCATCATGTCATTAACAGGTAGGTACCAGAGCCTGTAAACCAAAGCCTCACATCAGTCCTGAAATGAGAGAGTAGCACCCATGAAGCCATGAAATAGGTGAGAACCATTCTTCCAATCACTACACATGTGAAATTGTGAGTAGAATATTCAATTTTAATTGTCATTTACTCAAAATAGAAATTCAAATCCCCGTGCTTGGAATACAGGGAAATGTATGTGTGTGTGCATGCATAGTATAGTATAACCATAGTATATTGAAGGTTTGGTATTATCCACGGTTTCATGCATCCACTGGATGTCATGGAATGTATCCCTCATGAATAAATTGATAGAATAAGAGTAATTTTATTACAAAATATTGTAATTGTGCATAGCATCAATTTAAAACCTGTTTGACTTGCTCTTGCATATGCCTTAATTTCAGTATAATTTTGTGTATGTTTTAGAAATATTAATCAAATCAGTAATTAAAAACATAGCCCTAACCAGTTTGGCTCAATGGATAGAGCATCGGCCTGCAGACTGAAGGGTCCCGGGTTTGATTCTGGTCTAGGGCATGTACCTTGGTTGCGGGCACATCCCCAGAGGGAGGTGTGGAGGAGGCAACTGATTGATGTTTCTCTCTCATCGATGTTTCTAACTCTCTATCCCTCTCCCTTCCTCTGTGTAAAAAAACAATATATATATATAATTGTGTCAGGCAACTAATTAATCAAGGTATTTTGCTTATTTTACTTTCTAGATTTTGTTTTGCTTGTGATATTTGCCAGATTTTTCTTAACTTAGTTTCTTATCTAATTTTGATTTATAATTTTTATAACTTTCTATAATACATTTGGTAAATTATAAAAACATAAAGCTATAAAAGTTTTAGCTGTCATAAATTTGAAACTGTTCCTGTTTTTTATATATGTCAATATTGATAGAGCAGCTTTAAAGATTGACCCCCCTCCACCCCCCAGGAATCATTGTCTTTTAATGGTCAGTCTTGTCTAACATAGGATAATTCTTTGTACCTTATATATAATACTAGAGGCCCGGTGCACAAAAATTTGTGCACTCGGGGGGGGGGGGGGGGGGCCAGGGCCGATCGGGTTGAGGAGCTCCCCCCTGTCACTCACAGAGTAGGGCCCATAGGGGAGTTGGGGCACCGCCCCCTGTCACACACAGAGGAGCAGGGATCAGGGGGTTGGGGCACCGCCCCCTGTCACACACAGAGCAGGGCGGATCAGGGGGTTGGGGCACCGCCCCCTGTCACACACAGAGCAGGGCGGATCAGGGGGTTGGGGCACCGCCCCCTGTCACACACAGAGCAGGGCGGATCAGGGGGTTGGGGCACCGCCCCCTGTCACACACAGAGCAGGGCGGATCAGGGGGTTGGGGCACCGCCCCCTGTCACACACAGAGCAGGGCGGATCAGGGGGTTGGGGCACCGCCCCCTGTCACACACAGAGCAGGGCGGATCAGGGGGTTGGGGCACCGCCCCCTGTCACACACAGAGCAGGGCGGATCAGGGGGTTGGGGCACCGCCCCCTGTCACACACAGAGCAGGGCGGATCAGGGGGTTGGGGCACCGCCCCCTGTCACACACAGAGCAGGGCGGATCAGGGGGTTGGGGCACCGCCCCCTGTCACACACAGAGCAGGGCGGATCAGGGGGTTGGGGCACCGCCCCCTGTCACACACAGAGCAGGGCGGATCAGGGGGTTGGGGCACCGCCCCCTGTCACACACAGAGCAGGGCGGATCAGGGGGTTGGGGCACCGCCCCCTGTCACACACAGAGCAGGGCGGATCAGGGGGTTGGGGCACCGCCCCCTGTCACACACAGAGCAGGGCGGATCAGGGGGTTGGGGCACCGCCCCCTGTCACACACAGAGCAGGGCGGATCAGGGGGTTGGGGCACCGCCCCCTGTCACACACAGAGCAGGGCGGATCAGGGGGTTGGGGCACCGCCCCCTGTCACACACAGAGCAGGGCGGATCAGGGGGTTGGGGCACCGCCCCCTGTCACACACAGAGCAGGGCGGATCAGGGGGTTGGGGCACCGCCCCCTGTCACACACAGAGCAGGGCGGATCAGGGGGTTGGGGCACCGCCCCCTGTCACACACAGAGCAGGGCGGATCAGGGGGTTGGGGCACCGCCCCCTGTCACACACAGAGCAGGGCGGATCAGGGGGTTGGGGCACCGCCCCCTGTCACACACAGAGCAGGGCGGATCAGGGGGTTGGGGCACCGCCCCCTGTCACACACAGAGCAGGGCGGATCAGGGGGTTGGGGCACCGCCCCCTGTCACACACAGAGCAGGGCGGATCAGGGGGTTGGGGCACCGCCCCCTGTCACACACAGAGCAGGGCGGATCAGGGGGTTGGGGCACCGCCCCCTGTCACACACAGAGCAGGGCGGATCAGGGGGTTGGGGCACCGCCCCCTGTCACACACAGAGCAGGGCGGATCAGGGGGTTGGGGCAC
>NW_005354010.1:799590-838428 GCF_000412655.1 Myotis brandtii
TTGGAGTCCGCCGTCACTGGAGCAAGCAAGCCTCCCTGTTCGCTTCAGTGCATGGCTGCCGGCTCCATCTTGGCTGACAGTTAATTTGCATAAGGATATGCTGATTAGCCAATGGGAAGGGTAGGGGTCATACGCTAATTACCATGTTTCTCTTTTATTAGTGTAGATTGTTTCCATTTTAAATTCACCACACTCACTTTATAAGTTTCAGTTGGGCCCGTGCAAGTATTCTTTTTAGTGCCCCCTCCCCCCCCCGAGTCTCAGTGGAAGAGAATTTATCCTGGCTTAAATCTTAAATGCTTAATTATTTAGAGTACCTACAAAATCTATTGGCCTTTATGACTAATCAAGCAAGTAGGATGTCCTGTTTCTTTTATATTAATCCAAAAAGCACATGGGAAATCTTCACCAATCAAAACTTTTCATTGGCAATAGTTAAATGCTAAAATTTTAGTTAGAACTACCTCTTCTCTGTGGATAAAGTTTGTAATTTCCAAGCCACTTCAAGATGAAGCTTTTGAGGATCCTTCTACTATTTATGTGTAAAGGCTATAAAGCATTATTTTGTTTTCTTGTTAAATTAATTTTGTTAACATTCATCAACATGACTATTTATATTAAATGGTTCTATTAATTAGACTATTTTCAGGTAAAGCAGAAGTTCATTAGTAAAGGTACTTTTAGGCTTACATAACTAGAAATCTAGAAGTGACCTCCTGTCATAATGCAGTTGTATTTCAGGTGTTCATTTCTCATTACTCTCTAGTATATGCCCTCAAAGTGTCCTGTACTTTTTTTTTTAATATGTGGTTTGTAATTATATAGCCTTTAGTGGGATTATTTATAAATATGGATTTATTCCATTAGTTTCAAAACTTCATTAGGACAGTGACAATTTATATTTTAGTACCTGCTTTATCCCCAGAAATTAGCACAGGGCTTGCTAACTATTTGAAGGAGAAATTAATGTGGAACCTTGAAATTATTTTTCTTTTTATTAAAATAATAATGTTACTAATAGAATTGTAAATAAAATTTGACTATATCTTATATTCAACTAGAGGCCCAGTGCACAAAATTTGTGCACTGGTAGGGTCCCTAGCAGCTGCCTAATGCTGGTCGGGTACTCCCTCCCTTCCCCGGCCAGCCACCCCTGTTTGAACTCCCGGACAAACTCCCAGTCAAGGGGACAATTTTCATACAATGCTTCTGTTATATAGGATTTTTAAAAATACATTTTTATTGATTTCAGAGAGGAAGGGAGAGGGATAAAGAGATAGGAACATGAGTGATGAGTGAGAATCCTTGATCGGCTGCCTCCTGCATGCCCCACATTGGGTATCAAGCCTGAAACTTGGGCATGTGCCCTGACTGGGAATTGAAACTTGAGCATAGGTTGACGCTCAACAACTGATCCACACCAGCCGGGCTTATATTCTTTCTTAAGATTGTTTCATACAAATGAAAATATTTTACCAAACACAAGCAAATGCAGAGTCTTTTTAAGACTTTATCATTTTTCATTTTTCCAAAATAGAGTATAAAATCACTTCTACTATTAGTTCCCAATCATTTACTATTATCTATCTTAATCTTTGTAAATATAGTAAGAAATTAGGATTTTTTGGTATTTTTCTCTTTTTTTCAATTATTTAGTGTTGTGTGTGTGTATGTGTGTGTGTGTGTGTGTGTCTCAACTTTTAAAATTTATTGGAAATATTATTTCTACAAATTGTATTTTAGAGCAATTTCTAGTTATATTAGGCTATTCATGTTCCTTTATCTGATAATAAGAACTATTTAATTATGAAGATAAGTGCTAGATGTGAGAATCTTATTGATTGTATTTGTGACATTTTGACATGGCAAATATTTTACATTATATTTAACCAAAGCTGAACTTTTTTTTCTCTATCAGCCTATTATAAGAAAGCCTTTTGCTCATTCTAAAATTGAGACAAATATAAACTTTTATTGCTATCTATTGGTTCTTAATTTCAATTTTTTACATATATTTCTTAAATCCATTGTTTATAACAGCTTTACAGAAAACAATGCATGAAAGTATTTTCTCTATAGAATGATTATTAAAGATTAAATAGAAGTTCTTTTTGACCCTCACTTCTAAATCCTTTAGGTAGTCATTGAATTAGGGGAAGAATTTATCCAATTGTGTATGATGAGGGAAAAACAGCAGGAATATTTTATAGACATAAAGTGAGGTAACTCATAAACTGACAAGAATATAAAGATGAGATGTCTGGTACCTTATCTAGTGAAAACACAATAGCAAATAAATTAGCAAAGCTAAAGACATTTTATGTTCTTAGGGCCACAGCATAGAGAAAGGTCAGAGAAAACAGTGGAAGTTTAGCCAAGCCGAGCTGAGCTCTCACTAAAAGTGAAAATGCACCTTTTCTGCCAACAAACCTACACCCATGGCAACAGAAAGGTCACCAGAGTGAAGAAAATAGCCTGACCCAGAAAAATCGTATTTAGAGATGGTCCTCCAGTGTGGCAGGAATTTGAGAAGACATTTAAAAAGTTTTATTTTAACCACAGAAAAAGAATCAAGTCATAAGTGTCATTGACAGATGCAGTGCTTTGGATGTGACTTTGGATCTGCAGAGTGCTAATATATTGTTTCTTCTACAGAAATTTCATCAAACTTGATACAGATCATAAAGTAGTTGCGCCTCTGTACTGCCACCTTTCTACATGATTGACATCCCTGCCTGGGCTGGTAATAAAGCAGAACCCCCACTTGAGTCCTGTGTTATTATTAGCAATCAGAGCAATCTAAAACTGGATATTTTTATTGATTAAAAATTGTTACTTATATCCTGTTTATGCCCATGATGCTGTCCCTATCCCCATTTGTTATACTTGTGGTAGTTCCTAATTTATTAGATATTTCAATAAATGTTGCAGGCTTTATTAATCAGTAATAATTTGTTGGTAATAGATTTTGTAATTTCTGCTGTCTTTTTTTTTCTTTCTTATTTTAATAGATTTTAGTTTTTAGTTTTATTTTTGTTCTTGTTTTTTTTTTGTCCAGTTTCCTGAGCTCAAAACTTACATTTACTTTAAAACTTTTATATTTTTGTGAATTAAAAATATAACTCCCTTTTAAAGTGTTGCTTTATCTTTACTTACATATTTAGGGTTGTCATTTGATTCAAATTATTTAAAAAGTTTTAACTTGGCTTTTTTCTCTGTCTATTCAATTGTATAGAAATGTTTTCTTAAATTTCTAGATGTTAGTTGCTGTTACTTTGAAATTTCATTGAACTATGACAAATAATTATGGTTTTAATAATATAAAATGTGAAAAATTTGCTGAAATTTCTTTTGTGGTCTTATGCACGGTTATTTTTTATAATAATTTACTGAATTCATTCACTTTTTAAAAATATATTTATGCATATCTACCACTGAGATCAAGATTGACACTTGTATTATTTAATTATTTCTGAGAGTTATTTATATTCTATCTGATGAACTTACTATTTCTTAGCAGAGTATATTGAAAATTTCTAAAAATTGTCAGGCACTTGCCAATTCTCCTGGCAGTTTTCAGTTGTGCTTTAAATATCTAAAAGCCCTTCATTGTTTGAAAATAAATCAATGGCAATATTTTCCTCTCAAAAATAAAATGACTGTATTCTTTTGTAATGGTTTCAACTTATATTTTATTTTGTCTCATGGTAACATTGCTACAGAGTGAGGTTTTTAAAATATGTTTTTATTGATTTCAGAGAGGAAGGGAGAGGGAGAGAGAGATAGAAACATCAATAATGTGAAAGAATCATAAATCAGCTGCCTCCTGCACAGCCCCTACTAGAGATTGAGCCTGTAACCTGGTTATGTGCTCTGATCGGTAATCGAACTATGACCTCCTGGTTCATAGGTAGATGCTTAACCACTGAGCCACATCAGCCGGGCTGCTGCTACATAGTGTTTTAATTAATATTTTTAGCTATATTTACATACCACCGCTTACTTTCATTTTTTTTCATTTCTAGATTTTTAGCTCATTTTTTAGGTGGGATAATTTTTTAAATCTATTCTGAAATAATTATTGTTAAATTTTATAAATCTAAATTTAATCCTACATCTTATTTCTTCTTATTTTGCTCTTTATTTTTTCTTCTTGTGTCTTTTAAGAATAAATGTCTATTTCAACAAAAAAAAATAATGTGTATTTCTTAATTACATAGTAATCCACGAGTATCAAGTATTTCTGGTCATCAGTTGGCTTCTTTGCCCCCAGAAGCCAGGGCTCACACCTCCTGTATCCCCACAGTTCCCAAACGCATTTGCAGTCCTCTGCATTCGTGTTTCCTCCATCAGACTCACGTGGCTCTATTAATACAAGGTTGCAGTTATATGACATTTTGCATATAAATAAATCATTTGTAAAGTTTCTATTTGGGTATTCTATTAAAAACTACATGTAATATTTATATTTGTTGTATTAATAGTATGGCCAGAATTTCCAGAAAATTGTCGTGGAAATGATGACACAAGAATTCCCATGACTAGTTTATTTTACAAATATAGATATTTCAATAAAATATTTACTCCTTTGATAAAAATGCTTCATATCAATTATAAATTAATTAAGGAATATGATAACATGTAAAGAATGAAGTAGAAAATATCACTCATTATAACCATCTTTAACATCACATAAACATAATTGCAAAAGTTAACAAGACTTCTTCGCTTTCTGCATGAGAATTTAGCTTTTGATTAACTTCCCAGTTGTGTCCTCCTTCTCACCTGATAAGTCCATTTTTGCCAGCTATGATAGTAGACAGCGTTACTTAGGGTGGAAGGACTATAAGGAACTAGAAATAAACTAGAAATACTTCATGGGTGTGTGTGAGGGGGGTAAGGGGGGGTACCTCTCCCGTGAGTATGGTGAAGCATAGCAATAGAACATAATCATTCAGGAAACATTAGGAACTATGCCCCTGGGATTGTCACAGGAAAGATTGGATCCTTTTGGGTGCCTATTAAATCCTTTCAGAAACCTACTAAATCCAACTAGCATCTTAAGTCACTACTTTCCTTCATGCTTAAAAGTGATTTGTACTAAATCTTTTCTTTCTCATTTTGTATTTATGTCATGTTTTATAATTTGAATTAAAACTAGACTACCCAATAGCAATTTAGCTATCTCAAGAGAGGCCAGCTACTACTCTCTTACCCACCACATCTCTGTGACCATCCTCCTGAATGTTTCTCTAGCATTTCATACTATTTAATCTTTGAAATGTATCGTTGGCCTATCACCATCCTCTTCTGCATGATTCTGTTCTCATTCTGATCCATTCTTTTCAGATTATCTCTGTTTTCTCTTTCTCTTTTTCTCCCAATAAATATAGGCATTATTCAAGCAATATTCTATTTCCAGTTTTACTTGGATTGATTTTTTTTCAATGATTATTTCAACCTGATGCCTGACAAATCTTTTATGGAAATTCTGACATTTTTTCAACAGGCTTAAGTGTAAATATAAACTCATTGTTCCTCCCAAACCAGCAACCTTACTTAATCCTCAAGTTCTGTTCCTAGCACTTCCATGTTTGCCCCTCATTTGGGTTCAAAATGTTAGTGATGTGTATAAGCCCTCTGTTTCCTCTCATGGTCACCTAAATAGACAAACCAGACAAATCTACATTACCTTTGAATTATACCTTGGATCACTTTTTCTCTCCAAATTTATCATTACTACTACCATAAACTTGTGATTTCTTATATACTCTATTCCAATAACCTAAAATTCATTCTATATATTAGCACTAATGGGATTCTGAAGTTCCACCCACCACCCCACTACTAAAAAAAGCCTATAGCCTACTAAGATAAACTTTATTTCAATAATCTGTTATTAAAACTATAACCCAAGGGTCACAAATGCAAAGTCTTTACCAGGGTGAGGGAGATTGTGTAAAAGCAGAAATCTACCAGTTTGGGGTGGGGTAGGGTGGGGGGGTGTGCATGTGCCATGTAAAGGAAGCTGCCACTATTCAGTTTTAACATGATGTTTTCATATGGAAATATGGTTCATTGATTTAAGATCTTCAATTTATCAAAAGAACGCAGAATTCCAAATTTTGGGAATGTCACAAATCTATTGAATTGAAATTTTGGTCTGCATTTTTTTCACTATGTGTGAGTCAAGCAATAAATTGTTTGCTGGCCAGATCTGGTCCATGGTCGATTTCTGCTTAACTATCCTTGACCCAACCTTTCCCCGCTAGGCATCTTATATAACATAGATTCCACAGAGGTTAACTCATTAGTTGTATAATTTGTATTATTCATTTTTACTTTATTCAAGTAAAATTCAAAAACATGTTTCTCCTACTGTAACCTCCTTTAACCATCTCTAGTTTGTATAAAAGCATTGCTTGAAATAAATGTTGTTCTCTTCCTTTATCTTTTCTCTACCTCCAATGAACCAACTGTCTTTTATTTCTCTTTACATAATCCAGAATGCAAATTATTAGGAATAAAAGAAAAGGTTTATTAAAAAGTTTCACCAGCTGAACAATCTATAAATTCTCTATGACTATAGTTTTCAATGGAGGGGGCACTTTTCCCTAGGGATCATTGTGAAAATTAGTGGATATGACTTTGTCATAATAGCTTTGTTGACTAAGGTTTGCTGTAGTTTATTGGGTGTAGTCAAGAGAAACTAAATATTTGGTAATACACGTGACATTTCTACCCATATAATTGTACTGTGCCTTCCCTCACACATACAACTTTCTAAAGTCCTATTAGATATTTATGTTGGCTAAAAATCTGTTTAAATCATTTGAGCCAAGAACCTAACACTATTTCACAGAGAAACCAAAATGGTTATTTTTGCATAATTTTAATAAACACTTTGCTTGCAGGAATGTAATACTATGCAAATTGAAATATTTTACTTTTAGTAAGCACTGTCACCACTTTGGAAAATCACATCATTAGTGGAAAGCTGTTTATAGTTTTTGAGTTGCCTTTAAAATACATTTGTATAATTCTGTATTTTTAACTGCCATATTCACCTTACTCTTACATAGATTTGTAAACATCTAATCACCTTATTATGTTCTAATGCAGTTATTCTTGAGCATGTTCATATCAAAATATATATTATTATACTAAAATAATCACTTGACATATTCCCACCTTTATATCAAAGCATCATTGATTTTTTTTAATTTTTCTAAAAATGTAAATTATATTATCTATAATTTGAGGGGATATTAAATGGAGCTTTACAAAATAATTTTTGTTATTAAAAAATGGTAACTAGGGTTGAAAAGCACACTTCTATACCATATGTGGTTCTGGGTGAGTTCGGTTCCCTCTGAGTAACTTTGTGTTGGTAGAGACATTCAAAAGTGGTGAGAAAATAGATATGCAATTTAAAATAAAGGAGGATTCTGGGTCAGTTTTATCATGTTTGATGATGTGAAAAATAAAGAAAAGGAGTGGGATTTAGTGGCCCTGAAACCTTCTACCTTGTCAAATGAGATGGTGTTAAAAGTCTTTGAGAAGTCTCCTATAGAACCCAAGACTTATTCTTGCCTTAGCAATTAATTATCTCATGTTTTGCAACTGATAATTTACTTGTTGCCACTAAGTTGCACGATCCTTGATTATAGTAACACTCTTACTCATTTTTTATGTACCCACTAGGTAGCATATACTAACTGGTATGCTTTTAACTGCAAGCGACAGAAACAAATTCTAACATAAGAAAAATTGTGGTTATGAACTCTACTGTATGGGTACTGATGAGGCTCATATAAAGGAAAAGAAGAGCTAAACAACCGAGTCTCAGGGAAACTAGAAACCAGAGGAGCACCAAGCACGTTCAGTGTCTGTGCCTGGAGTTTTAGCTCTAGTTTGGGTCATGGTTTCTGTCTTGGCAACAATCACTCACAACTGCTGAAAAAGGAAAAGTGGCACTGTTAGCATCTTTAGAGAAATTGCTGAGAGCTCAACAGTCATTCCAATTTCTGTCTATTGTAAGGACTAAATGTTTGTTTAATAGAGGAATAAATAAAAGAGAACACTGTGCCCAAAAATATTTTCCATAAGACAATATTTCACATTTTTTTCACTACTCCAGCTCAAGAAAATAAAATTTATACTAACATTGAACTAATTCATTTTATTTAAATATTTTAATGGCATTTGTATTAAAATTCATCTACCTTGACTGAAAAGTGGAAAGAAAATATTTTGAATGCATAATAGAAGTATTTTTCAGAATTTGAAACTTTCATTCTAAGTTGGTAAGTGAAAATATTTCACAATAGACTACATATTATTTTTTCCAAGTATCAGTTTGCGTTGCCACATTATTATAATAAACATTTTTCAAAAGTCTTAATAGGAAATGAGTTGGTTTATACTTTGTTTAGAATACTCTTAGAAGAAATGGCAATCTGTCTTTTATTTATTGAACAAGTTCTCAAACCTAATATATCATAGTAATGTAATTCATACTAATATAGGATACTTATATTGGTTGGTATATCTTATTTTATCAGACTAAAAGTTATTTTTATTGTTTATATGGTATTGTCATTCAAAATATTTGTGACTAAGCAAAAGGTAGAGACTACCTTTTACATTACACTGGGATTGTAAGATTGACATTACAATGGAAAAGTGCAAATTATGATGACTTAATTTTGAATAGTTAGCTCAAATTTAAATGTACAGCCTGGCTGGCATGGATTAGTGATTGAGTGTCAAGCTCTGAACCAGAAGGTCACAGTTCAATTTTCGGTCAGGGCACATGCCCAGGTTGTGGGTTCAATCCCCAGTAGGGGGCCTGCAGGAGCAGCCGATCAATGATTCTCTCTCATCATTCATGTTTCTATCTTCCACTCCCTCTCCCTTCCTCTCTGAAATTAATAAAAATATATTTTTAAAAAATTTAAATGTACATACTTTTGTGCCCCATTGAATAAAACACAGAATAAAAATATTCCACAAAATAAAAAGGTCATTGAGCAAATTATTTATAACCAATGTCAAAGTAAATTTTGTCAAGAATTGGGAGTAGCCTGAGATTTTACCCTATTTGAAAGCTAACAATTTAGCTTGCCACATTTCCATGAGTGTTTCAGAAACATAAGACCCCTGAGTCAAAGCTAAAGCATAGTTTATTACCGCGATTGCTGTAACCAAGAATCATCATTTTCGCTCCAGTTCGCTGAACTCCAGTTTCCATGGGTTGATGCATGGAGGCCCAAGTGACACTTTCACAACGAGTGGGTTGTGAGAAAGTAAAAGCACCCTGAGCTTAGGGAACCCAGATAAGTTGTTATGGGCAGTAGGATTGCCTGGCTGTTGTTCAGAGGGACACCATCTCCGTCTTCCATGGCAGTTGATGTCAACACCATTGCAAAGCTAGTCCTTTCCAAGGCAGTCGGGGCCTCTGATCTTAACAAGGCAGAATCTTAACATAGAGAGTTGTTTCGCAACAGGCTATTGAAACCTTCCCCAAAACTTTTCCCAGATGTCCCAAGCAAAGGTGCTAAAGTCTGCCTGAGACCAGAAACTTCACACGATAGAGCTTTGACTTAATAGTTCCCCTTTCTTCACTCATGAATGATGTAATGTTGCTTGATCCCTAACAGACAGGCTAGCTGTGAGTCAAATAACTATTGTTAAAGATTAGTACTGCTCTAGCCAGTTTGGCTCAGTGGATAGGGTGTCAGCCTGTGGACCGAAGAGTCCCAGGTTTGATTCCAGTCAAGGGCACGTACCTTGGATTGCAGGCTCCTCCCCAGCCCTGGCCCTGGTTGGGGCGTGTGCAATCAATGGATGTTTTCTCTCAAATCTATATTTCTATCTTTCTCTCTCTCTTTCACTCTCTCTAAAAACCAACAGAAAAATATCCTCATGTGATGTTTAAAAAAAAAAAATTAGTACACTCCACACACTACTGAAAATCTTGTGATTCTCTATAAAAATTAGAACATCCTGGTAGGAAAAGTAAACATATCATTGTTAAAATCATGTTTCATGTTTTATGCTTTTATTAACCTATTTCCAAAATCTAAATTGTGCTTTTCTTTTTATATCACCTCAGTTAATGCGAGAATTACTTTCTCTCTTGCTTTACTGAGATTCAATTCTGCATTAATACTAAAAACTTTCTTTCGACTTAACCTTTGTGCGTGTTTCCTCTATTGATCTGAATACCTTCAATTTAAGCATTTTCTTCACACTGCTAATTGAAAACTATTAGTTTGTATTATTAAGCTTCACAGATGATGCTACCCAACTAATAAAGCCCAAACTCAGGTGTGTATTTATTTGCTTAGCCCTAAAATTAACTTGAAAATATTAATTTGGATACGTGTGTTGGCTAGTCCTTTATGATGTTACTCCTCATTTTAAAAGTAGGGCTTTGGAAGAGGTATACTATATTAATCTTCTGTCAAATATGTCAGCCATTAACCACATGGCTGAGAATTTGTAATGTAGCTAGTACAAATGAGCAACTGAATTTTTAATTTTATTTAACTTTAAATAATGAATATTTAAACTTTAATGTTAATGGCCTATTTAGTTATTTGAAAACTTTTAAGTATGTTTGGAATAACTAGGGTATATACATCTTGTCCAACAGTAAATTGAATGTAAGCTAAATACAGATCAAGTATTTATCATGAAAACTGAGCAACTGAAATGAGATGTGCTCTAAGAATAAAATTCAGAGCAGACTTTGAAAAAAGGTATTTTAAAATATCAGGTTTGCAATATATTAACCAGAGCTATCAATGTTTAGTTTTGTGTATTCTTTAAACAGCTGGTAACTTCGTAATTCCATATCTTCTAACAGGATCTCTGTGTGACTGCATTCAATTACAAGGAATCTGGTCACGCATGTTAAATAATTGTGTCAAAGTAATCATACGTGTCTTTCAGTTGTATTCAACATTTCTTTACATACCTTGGAAGTCATTTCACTGATAAGCAATTAAAGATACAATTGATTAATCTGTGTTTTATGTGATTAAGATTATTGTCAAGCCTCACATGGCTAACCTTTCTCTATGATATGTAAAAGCTTACCTAAGAGATGGTTGGGTCACCCTGGCCAGGCAGATGGCAGCAGGGAATGGGAGGCAGAATTACAAAAATCCTACATGCTGAATTGTAAAACCACCTATGCCCACCCTGTTTTCGGAACACCACTGCAGGTTTCACACCCACGTGGATGTTTGGAAGAGCCTCATCTGAAGACATGGAAGTTCCCAAACGAATCCATTACTGCCAACATGATTACAATTGGGAGATCACAATTCTTAGGAAGGTAAAAGGGTTCGTGAACTGCTATTTTTCCCCAGTTATCTTAATTATATGGGTTTTGGTACCTTCTAACTTTTTATAAAAGTATGTCAATATGTTATTTTGATTAAAAAATAGGTAAACCCAGTCGTCATGGCTCAGTGACTGAGCGTCCACTTATGAACCAGAAGATTACGGTTTGATTCCCAGTCTGGGCACATGCCTGCATGTGGGCTTGTTCCTCAGTGTGGGGCTCGCGGGAGGCAGCTGATCAATGATACTCTCTCATCAATGATGGTTCTATCTCTCTCTCTCCCTCTCCTTTCCACTCTGAAATCAATAAAAATAAAAAACAAAAAAATAGGTAATATAAAAAAAAAAAAGAATCACAGAGGTTAAATAATATGCAAGTAGATTCAAGGCCAGAAGGAGTAAGAGGCCATATTTCTATTCACACCTGGTACTCCAAAGCTATGAATGCTCCTTTAGCACACAAGGTTTGAGCCTTAACTCCAGTTCCTATATGTGCATACCACATGGAATAAGTGGTAAACCTAGACAGGCCTTTGTTAAAATCTATTAAATCAAGAATGCAGCGTTTAAAAACACATTTGCATTTTAAAAGAATAATTTGATTCACAACAAAAATATGTAATAACCTGAGCACTTGACATTTCAGGAAATTATTGTGGACCTATTACTTAGCCTTAGAGCATAATAATCTTCTTCTTTATTTTTTACATAATGGATAGAAAAGAATTATCTATTTCTTACTACAATATAGCCACTATACTCTCTCAGCATAATGAAACTAAGCTAAGTATTACAACACTAGTGTTCTTAAAATCTGTTTCAGTCTTTGTAGTTTTGTGGGGTTTTTTTATTTTGTTGTTTACTTTGATGAGACAAAGTTGATATGACAATAACTTTTCCATTCAAAAGCAAGTAGTGATTGTCTAAAATGTGTTAATACTGGGTAAACTCATTTGATGGCAAACAGATACATAATCATAACTCACTGTACAATTAAGGGGGCAGTTGGCCCAGCAAAACTTGGATAATTGGTAATTGCAGAGGTGCAATATCAAAACAGAAATTTGTAAAAAATAGATTAATGCAAATTCCTGAGGAAGTTAGAGTGTAAAAAGGATTTTGTGTGTCATGACATGTAGGCATAAGAAGTCATGGCAAGGAACCCTAGTACATGCTGGTGGGAATGAAGCCTGGATAACCACTATGGAAAACAGTGTGGAGTTTCCTCAAAAAGTTAAAAATGGAACTGCCATTTTACCCCGTGATCCCACTTCTAGGAATATATCCTAAGTAGCCTGAAACACAAATAAGAAATAATATATGTACCCTATGTTCATAGCAGCATTATTTACAATAGCTAAATCTGGAAACAGTGCAAGTACCCATCAGCAGATGAGTGGATAAAAAAGAAGTGGAATACTATGGAATTTACACAATGGAATACTATGCAGCTGTAAAAAAAAAGGCTCTCCTACCTTTTGAGACAACATGGAGGAATCTGGAGAGTATTATGCTAAGCTAAATAAGCCAGTCAGAGAAAGATAAATATCACATGATCTTACTTATATGGGGAATCTAATGAACAAAATAAACTGACAAACAAAATAGATCCAGAGTATGGAAGCATGCAATAAACTGATGATTCTCAGAGAGAAGGGAAGGAGGGTGGGAAGGGATTATCCAAAGAATTTATATGCATATATGCAAAACCCACATAGCCAATGCTGTGGTGAAGGCCTAGGGAGGGGGAAGAGAGCATCTATTAGAGGATACAGGGGGGATATCTGTAATAATTTCAACAATAAAGATTAAAAAAAATAATTCATGGCATTTTCAAAGACTTCAACTAATTCATTTTGAGTAAAACTTTTGTTTTGGCAAAAAGTGAGATCACAAAAGAAGCCAAGAGACAGATCATAAAGACCCTTAAGCAATTTAGTCATTATTTTGCAGGTACTAGATCCACTGAGGGTTTACAATAATAAATCTTTTAAGAAAAAAATATATAAACAATTTGGAGACTAAATTAAGACAGGCAAACTGAAGTGGTGACATCTAAGATAAAAGATTGGATACATATTAATGCCCTTTAGTCCAATTGGATTTGATAAAAAGGGGATAAAGTAAATAAAAATAGCTCTCAGGTGACTGGCAAGGACAGTCACATGGATTTTAGTGGCATTATCTGAGAAAATAAATATTGGATATTAATGGACTTTTGTATTTAGTGTGCTTGTCTGTGGAATATGTTTATGAGTTATCTTTTAAATGATCATGTATTCAAACATATTTATTGTGTATATTCTATATATGCTTACATAAATGGATGATTACTTCCAGTGACTATGAGATATCTCAATAAATGTGGCAAAAATATATTCTGAACACCAGCCTGGGCATAAGTATGAAAATTTTTATTTTACCATAAATAAATGTATAAATATAGTACCACTTACAAATCATGTATAAATATGCTCCCATATATAAATCATGAGGTTAAAATATGTTTTCTTGGAGAAAATATATCAATTATGGCAAGTGCATCTTAATTTAAATTTTTTGTTGATAAAGAAGAATAAATACATATGGATAAGAAGGGTGAAAAAGTTGAGTGGAAAACTATAAAAAAGGGACATATTTTGCATTCTATTCAAAGTTATCATTAATGTTGCTTTAATAAAAGCAAGTAAAGTAAACACTAATTAATTTTTAAACTTATAATTCAGGCAGATTTTATAAAGTAGAAATAAGTCACTCAGTAGTTAATTTCTCACATGCACACTGTGGGTGAATATTGTTTAGACTGAGCCACAAATGGAGGTCTGATATTCATTAGAATAGTGTCACTGGAGCAAACTGGGCACAAAAATTCCAATGAGAAATGAGTCTAATATCCTTACTAATAAGAGCTTATGTGGCCGTCACGCTGTGATGCCCTCATGCCATCACATTATGGCTGCACGCACAGCAGGCACACACAGATGAGAGGGGCTGAGCTTGCCGTTGCGTGCGCAAGCGGCATGAAGCCTGCCTGGGAGTCCCGTCTTTGTGCAGTGAGGCCTGCCTGGGGGTCCCGCCTCCACATGGCGAGGCCGGTTGGGGGTCCTGGGGGTCCCGCTTCCCGGCTCCATTTGGCACAGAGGTGGGACCCCCAGCTCCGGCCTACCTCTTTGGAGCAATCCATCAAGGAACTCCAGATGGGTGGGCGGGGTCTACCTCTTTGGGGCAATCGATCGCAGGGCTCCGATTGATTGGCACAGGCCAGGCTGGGGGACCCCCCCAAGTGCATGAATTTTGTGCACTGGGACTCTAGTTTAGTTATAAAAAACTGGATGCTTACATTAATTTAATACTATAGCATTTGAAGAACCCTGTGTAAATGATAATCATGTTACCTGAAAGAAAGAAGAGATGCATTTCCCCAAACTTTTAATGATCTTATGATTTTAGGTATTATCATAAGAACCCCCCAAATTTATGAAACAATTCTGAATAGTAAATACCTGTGTCATAGACCTAGAAATTCAGGCATAGGGGAGAGCTAGGGAAAAGGAATTAACAGTGGGAGCTAGTGACTGCCATTGGCTGGGTGTTTGGGATGTGCTGGGTTTCACTGAAATGAAAATTCTTCCTTTTTCAATATAGGCTTTGGCTCACTCTGGTAAGTACTACGCATTGTCCCGTGGGCGTATTAACTGGCTTGGTACCCTGCATAGAATAATTTAATGAATAGAGAGAAATTAGTGAGCCTAGCAACACTTTTTTTCTCTGGCACACATGAGTTATTTTCTAAATGTTTGGAAATAGCAAATCCTTGATTACAGACCAAGAACATTCTCCCTTCTAATGTTCAAACCCATGAATATTGTAATATGGAATTAATGTATCATTTCTGATTCACTTCATCTTATCACATCACAATGTTATAATAACAGTGCCAGTGCCATTTTGGGGGCCAAATTGCTGTTGAGCTTTTTAAAAAAAATCCTAAAATAACATTTTAACCAGATGTAAAAACAATTTGAAATCTACATAGTCTAAGCTAGATGAAAACATGGATTTCATAATTTCATATGGGCACCATACCACACATTTCTCTATAACTACAGGACATAATCTTGCCAATCAGTGCCAGCAATATTTCTCATAGTCTTAACGTTTACAACTTGTATAATGACTATGTACACTACAGTCTCATTATACAATAAAAAATTTAGCTGTTTAAATTGCAAATATTTACCCCAATTTTTTCCATGGATAAATTACTGTTTGAGATGTTGGCTCTTGGCGACATCCATAAAATATTTCAGTGATTTGTGGTACATTTAGTGAAATGATTCATTCCAAGATACACAACTACTCTGAGAAATGGCATACCTTAGTTATTGGTAGGCAGTACTGTATATACAAGCAGGCTTAGGAAAAGATTCTATTCAAAAAAGTTTCCAAATTATATGCCCAAAATTGCTGATTCTCTATCTTCCCAATGATAGGTAAAGAAACTAGAGCAAATATAAATGTCAATAGTAATTATGTTAATATAGGGTAAAATATATGGTGAAAAATAGTAATTTTGAGCTAATCCCAGATAATGTCACTATCAGTGTACATAGATTAAATTATCTTGGTAAGATTTTTATAGGTAAAAGAAAGGACATAGTAAATAGTGAGAACTATCCCTAATGCATTCATTCATTATCCGTGCATTCATGCATTCATTCAACACTGGGCAGTCACTCATTTATTGTGTACAATGTGCTTGTCAGTGTGCTTGTCAACAGAAAGACCAACTACATGCTAGTGGAAGGGACACATATATAAGCAATGAATAAAACAGTCTGTGGTAGGATTTATGAGAAATTTTTGAAGCTTTAAGAAAGCAAATAATCAAAAATCTTCATAAAAGGTGACATTTTTACCAAAACTTGTGAAATTTTAGTAGATTACAGATGAGGATGTGTGGAAAAGTAAATCCACAAAAAGGAATAATGCCTGTAGAGGCTTTGGAAGTGACGCATACTAGAAGAGGAAGCATGCAAGCTCTTGATGAATTCATCACTGTCTAAGTCCATAAAACAAATCCCTGGCTCTATCCCAGCCCTCTTGGAATGGTGGATGATCTAATTTAGAGATGATATCTAGCAACTTTATGTGTATGAAAGTATACAAGCTTGGACAGATAGATGATAGGTAAAAGGATGAATGCATTCATGCATATATACATACATGCATAAATGTATGTGTGTGTGCTTATAAGTGTATATCTATACATACCTGCATATGTGATTTGTATAGCAGATTTTTTTTAGTTCGGTAGATGCTCTAAATCAGTGGTTCTCAACCTTCCTAATGCCGCGACCCTTTAATACAGTTCCTCATGTTGTGGTGACCCCCAACCATAAAATTATTTTTGTTGCTACTTCATAACTGTAATTTTGCTACTGTTATGAATCGTAATGTAAATATCTGATATGCTATGTGTTTTCCATTGGTTGAGAACCACTGCTCTAAATGATTATTTCCCTTGTTTGTCCTTTTTCTGATACTTTCTCAACTCATTCATATCCCTCCCCAATTTCAGGCTCATACAGATTCTCTTGGTTCCTTAGATTTCCTATATTCTTTCTTTAGATATGTTAATATATTTAATCCTTTAGAGTAAAATCCTGCTGGCCCTATATAGGCTTACAGTCCCTTTAAATTGAATTTCCTTTTTTACATATTGATTTTATAGTTTAATCTCAGGATCAACTGTATTTCCCTCTTTTACTGGTGCTTGGGGGATTTCCCATGTCTAACTTTTGTGCCAATTAGAGCATGGTGATATAAAAATGCATTTTGTGTCTGAGGAATGAAGTTACAAACAATAAAGTAAAAGTACTGGGGGTGGACGAGGTGGGGTAGAAGGGATTGGAATGGTAAATAATGACATTGAAAAGACTAAGATCTTTTGTCACAAACATTTGACACTAGTAGAGTTTGGACTTGGGACATGACAGGGATCTCCTGTAGGGCACAACATATGGACAACTGCATTTATTATTTTGTCAAAGCTCAAATCCTGATATCCAAGGTTGCCATGCACTTAGCCCTACAGAAGTTTATTATTTATCATGGTTTTCTTGTAGAGATAAAGCTAAAAATCATTGCTTATGTTACATTATTGCAATTTTTTTTACAACTTTAATATTTTATGTTTGTTCTTCTCCCCCACTTTGTTTTATAAGCATTAGAATCATTGAACATTTCACAATGAAATGTACCCACCTTAAAGATAATATTTGGTGGAATATAAACAACTTGAGGATCAGGTAGATAAAAATTGGTTTAACGTTGATTTTCAACATGTAGCTCAGACTATGACTTAATTAATAGTTAGTAATTCTCTTTAAATAATTACTTTAAATTTGTGGATGAGAAGTCATGAATCTTTTTTTTCCCCAAAATATACATTTGGTTGTTTTCTGGAACACAAAAACACAAATATGTTAGTTTTTTTAGTCATAGTTCAGATTTGTATAGATTAAGAATAGGCAAACAGAGTCATTCTGAACTTTTAAAACAAAGTATTTATATAAAATAAAGAAGCAGCTTTAGGGTATAAAATTTGAGTCATTATATTTATTGCCACTTTTAGTAGATGGAAGGAAATTCAGGAACCAAATCACTGAAGGAAAAATGCCATACTTCCTTAGTGATCTGATCAACATAATAAAAAAAACTCTGGCCCTAGCTGGTTTTGCTCAGTGGGTAGAGCATTGGCCTGAGAACTGAAAGGTTCCAGGTTCAATTCTGGTCAAGGGCACATGTCTGGGTTATGGGCTTGATCCCCAGTAGGGGACTTGCAGGAGGCAGCCTATCCATGATTCTCTCTCATCATGGATGTTTCTATCTCTCTCTCCCTTTTCCTTCCTCTCTGAAATTTACATATATTAACTCTGAAAAAATTTACAAATATTTATTTGATATAGTTTTACTAAGTTTTACTTGAAAAAGCATATGATAAATAAATTCAGAACACACAAATCTATTATATTGAGAAATAGAGTTCTTGAGGCTGCAACATGTATTACCTACCATTAGTATTCAACATTCAGGCCAATGCAAGAACTGATGGAAAAACCTGAAGACACATACAGAATATTAGTGTGATGGAAGAAAAAAGAGTATTTCTCCAAGTGCAGTTAAAGTCAGGAAAGTACTTCAGTAAAAATATGATTGTAGGGTTTTGTATTTATTCTTTTTTCAAAGACTTTTATAGTAACTCTTCACATTTATAAGAAAAAGGTGATTTCAATAACTGACAAAACTACAGACTCAGTCTGGGACCTTAGAAACGAAGCTGTTCCTTCTGCTTCTCACACAGGGACTAATGATAAAGCTTCTTAGGAATCACTTCATTGACAATTTAGTTCATGATGTGCAAGGAAGTAGAGAAATCAACTCACTCTTCTATAACTATATTGACTCTTTAGTTCCTCCAGCAGCAAAAGCAACTTGCTCTTGTGTAGAGAAAATAGATTTATGGCTCAAAATAACACCAATGACAGATATGTGGAGAACAAAAGTGTCAATTTCATATAGTTTCTTTTCTTTATAAAACTGCACTTATAGTCCATTTGATACATTTTATTTTTCAGTGTTATAAAGAAAAATGCAAGATTCAGTAGTGTATCATTGAGACCTTGCAATTGCAGAATAAAAATAAAACATCTGTCAAAACTGCATTGTTTGAAAGTTATTTTCTCTGTGTCAGAGTTGCTCCCCAGATTTCAGTTTGTTACTTCAAAACTGAAAGAAAAGGCAAGGAGGAGAGAGTGGAGTTGTTTTGGTAGAAAGTGGAAGTTATTTATGTTTTTTCTTTAAAACATCATTGAGTCATCTATTTTTATCCAATTTCTTTTTTCTTTTGAAAATTTAGAGCAAAATTTAAGTCTGTTTTGGGCATTAAATATGTGCCACTTATAAAAATTTTAATACTCAATGATAATGAAGATAGAAAGTGTTACACACCTTTCTAAGGAGATCATTCTGATGTATATTTGTTGCACACAATAATTGCTTTATATTTTTCAAAAGCTTTTAAAAATCTTTATACTTTGATTTGATTGTTTATTTCTAAAAATATGTTCTAATTAAAATAGAAATGCAGATCGATATTTATTGAGTAAGCCTCATCAAGCAACCACATATAACAGTAAAAACATTTAAATATCTAACCATCAAAGGACAATAAATTACATTATGATTAATTTAAATAATTACTGGAATTTTTTTTTCTGAACTAGAGGCCCGGTGCATGAATTCGTGGATGGGTGGGGTTGAGCGGGCCCGCCCCGATGGAGACCCATCGGGCAGGGAAGGCCTTGGGGTCTAATGCTGGAAGCTATAGCTTTCCCCCAGCTGGATCTAATTATACTTTAAGGATGACCAAAAGAAAACCCACAATAGAACTGTTGTGCATTTCATGTGCCATGAGATGAAGTTGTTTATGTGTTGTTTGCAAACGTATATCAAGATGGATGAGGGCCCTTTAATGATTTTTGCGTTCTTCCCGGGGCTCTGCCCTCAGTTTCCCAATATGATCTTCATGTCTGTATGTTTAAAAGTTTTTCTGTTTTTGAATGTGCCTACCCTTCCCTGTTGCTACTGGCAGCCTGCAGGTCTCTTCGCCGCCCCTTTATAAGAGAGATTGAAAGTTCACCTCATCTGCAAGGCACAATAATTTCACAAAATCCCCACCCAGCCTCTCTACAGTCCTCAGCAAAGGGCTGCCATGCCATTAATGCTTAGGTCACCTTTTTTGCTAACTTGGAAGGTCTCCTGGGGCTGCGAGCCATGGAGGGAGAATTCCACACTTTGGCTGCAGTATTAGCAGAGCGCTCTGGAGATTCTGGTTGGGGACAGAAGGGACTGATAAATTATTTCTTTGTGCTTTCATTAAATATACATGCACCAGGGAGCCAGGCAGTGGTTTAGGAGTGTTGGGGACCGACTGGGGGCAGGGCCGGCTGGGGTGAGGGGCCATAGGCAGTTTGGCAGCTGGCCATGCCCCTAATCAGGGTTGGAGGGCACCCTCTGGGGCAGGACCGGCTAGGCTGAGGGGCCCCGGTCGTTCTGGTTGTTCTGCTGTTTGGTTGTTGGGCTTTTATTATATGGGATACGGTAACTAGTCTTATAAAACTGCATACATTTATTTTCTCAATTTCCATTATAATGGCAAATAAATCTTGTTAATACCTATTTCAAATGGTTATTTAGACTCCTTCTCCTTCTCCTCTTTTATTATTATTATTATTATTGTTGTTGTTGTTGTTGTTGTTGTTAAATAGCTAAGATTTCAATCACTTTGCCTATCAAATTTTTTTTAAATAAAATAATTTCAACAATTTTTTTCAGTAACTCCTTGATTGCTAAAATTTAAGTGGCCTCTCATAATTCACTAATTCACTATATAAGATATATATACAGGGGTGGGCAAAGAAAATTATATATATCCTATATAATAAAAACCTAGGTGGTGCCACGCCCTAGTGCAACACCCTCACATGACTCCCTAGCACGATGTCATCATAAGATGCCCGCCACAAGATGGCCACCGCGAGATGGTCAGCAGAGGAGGGCAGTTGTGGGCGATCAGGCTAGCAGGGAAGGGCAGTTAGGGACGACCAAGCTGGCAGGGGAGGGAAGTTGGGGGCTACCAGGCTGGCAGGGGAGGGAAGTTTGGGGTGACCAGGCTGGCAGGAGAGGGCAGTTGGGGGCTACCAGGCTGGCAGGGGAGGGCAGTTGGGTGCCATCACACTGGCAGGGGAGCAGTTAGGCATCAATCAGGCTGGCAGGGGAGCAGTTAGGGGGTGATCAGGCTGGCAGGCAGAAGTGGTTAGGGGCAATCATGCAGGCAGGCAGGCGAGTGGTTAGGAGCCAGCGATACTAGATTGTGAGAGGGATGTCCAACTGCCAGAGGGATCAGGCCTAAACCAACAGTCAGACATCCCCCGAGGGGTACCACATTAGAGAGGGTGCAGGCCGGGCTGAAGGACACCACCCCCCTGTGCAAGAATTTCGTGCACTGGGCCGCTAGTATACTAGAGGCCCGGTGCATAAAAATTCATGCATAGGAGGTGAGGGTCCCTCAGCCTGACCTGCCTCCTCTCACAGTCCGGGAGCCCTCAGGGGCAGGAGGTGACCCAGTGATCAGAGGAAGGAACCCCCCCATCCCCCCTCTGCTGCTGCCACTGCCAGCAGCGCAAGCCTCAACCAGCCCTAGTTTCCTGCACCTCGGGCCAGCCCTGAGTGACTGGGTAGCCACCATACAAGGCTTGCCTGCACCTTGGGCCAGCCCTGGGCGGCTGGGAAGCTGACAGCCAAGGCTTGCCTGTGCCTTGGGCCAGGCCTGGGCAGCTTGGGGGCTGAGGGGACCGGGGGCCTCCAAAGGCAGGTATGCAGCTGAGGGGACTGGGCACCACCATCTTGTGGCTGTGGGTGCCACTATCTTTGAGGGTATGTCAGTCAATTAGCATATTCCCTCCTTATTGGCTGTGGGTGCTGCTGTCTTTGAGAGCAGGGCAGTCAATTAGCATATTCCCTCCTTATTGGCTGTGAGCACCACCATCTTTGTGATGGCATGAGGTTCAATTAGCATATTCCCTCTTTATTAGATAGGATATATATGTATCCAATCTAATAAAAGAGAATCATGTAAATTGACCGTACCTCCGCTACACCCACAGGCCACGCACACAAGCCAATCATGAGCAAATATGCAAATTAACCCAACTAAAATGGTGGTGGCCACGGAGCTGGAGCAAGCAGGAAGCTTGGAGGCAATGGAGGAAGCCAAGCTTCCCACCTGCCCTGGCCAGACCTGGGCTCTGCTCAAGGCTACAAAGTTTCAATTATAAAAGATAAATAAATCCCAGGGGAAAAAAAAGAAAAAAACAAGAGGCTGGGAGCTTTGGTTACCGGGGGGCTTGGCCAGCCTGCAAACAGCCATCAGCCCCTCACCCAGGCTGGCCAGGCACCCCAGCAGGGACCCCCACCCTGAAGGGGGTGTGGCCAGCCTGAAAATGGCCCTCAGCGCCTTACCCAGGCTATCCAGGCACCCCAGTGGAACCTCCCCACCCTGAAGGGGCTGTTGCCAGCCTGCAAACAGCCATCAGCCCCTCACCCAGGCTGGCCAGGCACCCCAGTGGGGACCCCCACCCTGAAGGGAGTGTGGCCAGCTTGAAAACAGCCCTCATTCATTAAGTTTGTTAGAAAGCAGTGTCCCTTAAACAGTAGGTGAAACCACTAAACGCTGCAAACCACAAGGATTATTGGGGGGAGGGGGGTGCTGCCTATTTAGCACCAACCTGATTCTTGGATATTTAATCAATTTTTCTATTCTCATTAGAACAACATGTCATGAAATCAGCACTTTTCTGTCTTCACATTTTTCCTCAGAAAACAAACTTTGCAAATTCTATGTAACCTAACAACTTCTACTTCTACCTCTGGTGGCATACCGGAAAAGAAGGGAGGTCAGTTGAA
This sequence comes from Myotis brandtii, assembly GCF_000412655.1. Taxonomy (NCBI): domain Eukaryota; kingdom Metazoa; phylum Chordata; class Mammalia; order Chiroptera; family Vespertilionidae; genus Myotis; species Myotis brandtii. Next base: position 822,475 of record NW_005354010.1, read on the forward strand.
ATAGTGGACACATGGGAAAAATTGGGAAGGTAGTAGATCTCTACACAATTTTTGCCTTCAAGGAAAGAAAATCAGTAGTGGGAAAAAGGAAAAAACAAATGAATTAATAAAATATTCACTGACTACCACTTTGGTGATTTAGCAGAATCTGAAGCAGATATAGGGCAAGATTAAGACATGACATGGACTTCACCTTGAATAGTCTGAGGTCTATTGGAGGAACAAAGAAACAAATTGATGCAAGAATGTGTGTGTGTGTGTGTGTGTGTGTGTGTGTCCCACCTTACACACACGGGGTGGGCAAAAGTAGGTTTACAGTTGTAATATAAATAAATAATACAATAATTAATATGTAATAATATTACAAAAATATACTCTGTGTTCTACATACTCATAACTGTATAAATGTGTGTGTATGTGTGTGAATGTTTGTAGCATAGACTCATTCAGTGATTTAATTGATATATACCCCTAAATGTGAAATTGATAAATAAAAAATTTAGAGTATATGACCAACTGTATTTTCAGAAAAGTTGTGACAATGTACTCTACCATCACCATAACAGTGCAAATCTCTTACTCCCTTGCCAATATTGGTGCAAAACCCTCTATCTATCATTAGTCTTTCTTAATCTAATTGGGAACTGTCTTTTCATTTTTCTTTTAGGTTTATTTATGGTTATTTTGGCACAATATTACACTTTATATATAAACTGTGTTTTATTTTAAAATTTGTGTGGTATTTAGAAGTTCTGTTTTTTCAATACTAGTAAATATGCTAAAAATATTTTTATTGCATTATATCAGATTTTATATGTATATCAATTTTATATGAAAATTATTTTGATGTAAGATATGCTATTTCTTAATGATTACTCTCCCATCATCTTTTATTAAATAAGTTTTCTCTATGGTCCATTTGTCTCACTAGAATCATATTTTAATTTTTTAATTATGATTTAGAGCTTCTGTCCTCTTCTAAATGTATGAGTAATATAACTTACTGTATTTAATCTCACCAGGCCCAAATTGTGTTTTGTAATGTTCCCTTTTTAATCTCATAGTGAAACTCATATTTAATAAACCTACTTTACATGTGTATTTTTAAAAATTAATAAAATATAATTATAATATAAGTGAAAAAAGAGTGATGCATGTTAAAGTTCTTTCTTTTTATATAAATAAATTTGCATATATAGCTGGATATAAATACATATATTCATATATGTCAAGATATAAATCCACATATATAAATAAATATATCTACATAGAAAGATATATATTTATAAATAAGTAAATAAATAATTTATCTACAAATTTATCTTTTTTCCTAACTTTTCCATAGCTTTATTTATATACTAGAGGCCCATTGCACGAAGAGATTCATGCAATAGGCCTTCCCTTCCCCTGGCTGCTGGCACCGGTTTTCTTACAGCACCTAGGACTCAGGCCTTTTCTCCGGTCCGAAGCCTTCTGTTTTCGCTCTGCCACTTTGCACCTACGTATGCAAATTAACCGCCATCTTTGTTGGGTTAATTTGCATACTCTCCTGATTGGCTGGTGAGCATAGCAGAGGGACAGCCAATTTAAATGTTTGTCTATTATTAGGTAAGATCTATTTAAATTTCAAGTATAGCTACCAAAGTGAAGTAGTTAGATTCTCACACCTACTCATAGAGAATAAGATGAGAATGAAAAGAGAAATAAAACAATTAACATCATTAACATTTCCCTTAATATAGGGATGTGTTTGTACACACATATACCATTGACTCTTATTATCTATAGTAGTTCTATAAGGTTGTTATGAACACAGAATATTAAGCTATTTCTTCTATGGGAAATATAGGGTTGGGCCCCTGTGACTTTCTTCACACAACATTTTCATCAACTAAAAAGCCATTTGTGCTTTATAGTTTTTTGCCACCATCCTCATAAGATGAGCCAGTCTCATGAGCTTTGAAAACCTGGTCTTACACATTCCTTTTCCTATATAACATTTAGCAGGCATTTAAAAAACTCTTCCACAGCCTGTCTCACCTTCAAGTTTAACATTTTCATGCTGCATCACCTTATGAAATGTGGGAGTCAGTCAGCATTAGCTGAGAACAGAGTTTAACATTTTTCTGACTCAGGATAATATTTACAGCCTCACAACAGTGCTGCTCACTAATTTATTTTTTATTCTTGTAATCAGTTAGCATCAGCTCATGAATCTGCAAATTTATCTTCTCTTTTCCAGCTTTTCCATGGCTTTATCATTCACTGTAGAGGGGACTTTAGCACTTTCTAGAGCAGCCTTAAGTACAGATTGGCAAATCTCTTCCTTTTTCTTTTGGATGTGCAACACTGTTGCTTCATTAACATTGAACTCATTGCCAATAGCAATAGAACCATATGCCTGAGTTAGCCTTTCTAATTCATAGGTATTCCCCATAAGGCACATGCCAGCCTTCTTGTGCTTCAGAATACTAGAAAGCACTCAGCACTTTGGGAGCCATTCTGAACAGCAAAATCACTAACAAAAGCACCAAAATGCAAAACAAACAAACAAATAAAAAACAACAATAGCAGCAATACAAACTAGTCTGCGAAAGGGACAGTTGTTTAAAATATAAGAGCTGGAACAAGAAAGCAGAGTGTCCACACCTTGTTCAGCCTTAGCTGAGAATAGACAAGTCAGAGGATTAGAATTTCTCACGCTCTGTGCTGTTTGTGAATGACCATGAAATCATCACAAGCTTTGATTTGGGAGTTACAAAACTGTTTTAAGGAGGAGACAAATTCACAAGGAATCTACAAATAATAAAGTTTAAATCTCTACATATTATAGCACACATGCTTAAAGCCACCATATGTAGGGTGGCATCTAAAATACAGACTGATGCAGATATAATCCATTCATGACTAACTTCAAATCCTGGAAGTGGCATTGCAATGGGAGAATGTCAATAATTGTCAACAAGTCTTGGGTTAGTTTTCAAACAAAATAAGATATGCTCTTTTATTTTCCACCATTGTTCTGTTTTTCTGGGAAAAATTATTTTATATCTTTAAAAAATGTTATCTACTTCTGTATTAGTTATCAATTTTCACTATAAACCTGCATAGAAATCACCACAGAGCTCATTGACTTGAACAAATGGCATTTATTTAGCGCACCATGAATTAACGACAAGCTGGACTTGGCTAAACAGGTCTCCTCGCTGTGATGAACTTAGAGGCTAGGCTTTGTGTCACATGGTCAAGGATGGACTGGACCAACTGAGGCAACATGACTTCATAGTTACTACACCCATTAGCCAGAGCAAGTCAAGGTGAGAGGGGCTGCAATGTAACTTGGTGAAGGGCATAGATACAAGTGTTTTGAGGGGAAGAGGGTTAGCTAATTTAAAGTAAGTAAACTAATGCACTGTTTACAATAACTGAGTTTGAGGATCATTATGTATTCAGAAAAATGTAACTTTAATTAGTATTGTAAAGTATTTCTGATTTTTAAAAATTGTGCAGGCTTTTATTAAGTTTTGTTTCTAATATGACCATTTCAATCACTCTTCAAATGAGCATCCTCTTGCATATAAATATTGCAATATTTAAGGTCATTGATAGAATTCTCAGTTATGCTGCCTGAGACTTTTCAAAGGTTTAATCAAATTGATGTCTAAGAAGTCTGTATTTTCATTTTTATTTTCACCAGCAAGTGTCTCAAGTTTAAGAACCATAAATATTCTCTATTTTTGCTAATTTAGTAAGCACAAAATAGTCATTTACATTTTCTCACTATAATGTTGTCTGTTTTAAACATATCTATTTACTCATTTTATTTCCCCTTAGGTGAAATATCTATTATAGTCATATTATATATAAGAAACTTTTCCAATAGGAATTATAATACATCATCTCTATAAATTAGGACAATTCTGATATAGTTGGGCTTGTCCATTCAACTACCATCACAAAGAGAATTTGCAAAATAAATTTTTACAGAAAAAAATAAATATAATGATGGTTGGAGACATTCTAATAATATGCTATTGGAAACTAAATTGAGGACATTAATCAACAGACTTTAGAAAAAAATCTCAACAAGAGCCAAAAAAATTCTAAAAGTTTTAAAGAAATTATTTTAGGTAAAGGAACAACATACTTAAAAATTAATATAACTGGGAAACACTTTAGTAGAGGATAAATATTTTAAGTAGATACAATTGATAAAAATGGAATTTTGTTTTTACTCCATATATAATTTAAGTTACAGAGATATATATTCTGGGAGTAAGCAAATAAGCATGCAAATACATGTACAAGTTGTTTAAATCTATGTAAAAAGTAAAAGTTACCCTTAACCTGGTCAATCTTTGAAATGTGCCATACCTCATGGACCGGTCAGCATAAATTTTACATGCAAAATTGAGGCAACTGTTCTGATAACCGTTAAATGGACGTATTTGTATTTGATGCATTTAGATAATTTAAAGCAAGATATGAAAGACATTTTTGGTGGGGAAAAGATTATTTATAGATACTTTACAGTGGACATTTGATGTGTATGTACTTTATAGAGGATTTGAAAGAGCATTTTGTTAATAGTTAACAAGTCTCAGAAAATCCATCAGCTTTGAATGCGACAAAGCTCGCTGTAACATATGATAAGATCTTTATGTGCAGGTGGAAACATTTCATTATGGCTTTTTGCTTTCTCAAGTCACAGGGAACAAAGCCCATTGGGTGTGCTCCTTGAACCAACCAAATGGAATCAATCAAAAGACTCACACAGCATCTGCAAACATCAGAGAATACAAAGAGAGTGCAAGAAAATGCATCTCAAGGGCTCTGTTTGTATAGGTCTGGCCTCTCTAAGATCTAGTCATGCTCGGTGTACTAGCTGGAGAGGCTTTGCTTGATGCACTGCCTAATGGCTTGGCTCTTCAATCCCGACACTCTCCATTGGGGCGCATATGTTATGCTGCCTGTGTACAGACTACGAGACCGATCTGAAGCAACAGTCACATTCCCAACACAAACAAACTTAAAAATTAATGCTGTGAAGGGGAGAACTGTATTCTGAATCTCCATGAACTATTATCTGTGCCAAACTGAAGGAATATCAAAGGGGACATGAAAAAGTAGGGTTGGAAATAAAAGGAAGAAATGTCCTTTGGAATTGAGTGCTTTAATAGAGGGAGGTAGACAATCTATCCAAAAGTACACTCACCACAAGGTATGGTAGTCACTGGTGTTTTAGCATGTGCCCTCACTTATTCAATCCCTTGTAAATTGTTGACCTTTATATAACTGAAGGCAATTTTCTAGCCAAGGTGAAGTGTAAATAGAGGTATACAACACAGTCCCTGATTTCAGCAAGTTTGGAAGGTTGTAGGGGAGAAAGATACATGCTTAGATTAATAATTCAAGGTGAAGATTATTATGTAAGAATTTTTTAGAGTAGGAAAATGTGCTATTTGAATTAACAGGTAGAAAATATAAAAATAAATCTCAAACTGTTCTGCTAGCATGATAATGTCTCATTGCACAAACCTGTAATTTGGCAATTTTCCCAAAAAACAAAAAGCTGAAATTATCCATGCACCATCTCTTACAGAGTAAATTAAAATATAGGTAAGAGACCTGAAATTGTAAATGCCTCTAATAATTATGTGCAAACATTTAAGTATTTCTAATTACAAAATAGAGATGTGTAAGTGCATGGACAGGATAGTCCTGCACTTACCATTGTCTGTGCTTTTAGTAAAATAATGGCCACCAGGTGAGAGATGGGTGGTCCTGAGCAATGTTGTGCTGCCAAAGGCAGAATTTTACACAGTGCTCAGAACCGTTTACTAGTTTTCAAATTTAATTAAACTTTTCAATTCCACGGTTCACAAATGTCTAAGTACTCAGTGGCATGGTGCTGTTTAATACAAGTGATTTATGCAAAGTCCTAGTGTTACAAGATTCAAGTGGAAACACTTCTGTTTGGTAATACATGAACAAGCTCTGAAGATACAAATATATTTAATAACAGTCAAAATGGACACTTTTTAAAGGACCTCGTTGAGGCATAGGACCAAATCTGCTTACTCCTTAGTTCTTGAAAAAAATCTGATGGATATTATTACAGAATAAGATATGGAAAATCTTTGATTAAATCAACTCTATATATGTTATCCTATATAATCAAAGCATAGTATGCCAATTGTCCCCTCGACTGGGAGTTCGTCCGGGAGTTCCACCAGGGGACAGGTCTGGCCAGGGGAAGGGAGGGAGGCCCCAGCCAGCAGCCGGCAGCCTCTAAGGACCCTACCAGTGCAAGAATTTCGTGCACTGGGCCTCTAGTTCATTAATAATTATTTAAGTTTAAATGCATGTACTTATTAGTATTAAGTCCCTTTTCTTCTTCAACAATATACATTGAAAACCTTAATATTACACTTATGTGTAGTGGTGTTTATTATTACTTACAAGAATATTTTTTTGCATTCATATGACATTTTGTCTTTATAATTTATTATTCCATGGTCATTTTAATTTGAGAAGAAGGATAAAAGAATATCAATAATCATTAAATTTACTTACTGTATTTTGCTTAAGTTCAGGAAATAGATAATTCTTAGGGCAATAGGTAGATTCCCAAAATTATTGTATATAATTAGCTCTCTTTTGTCTCTTTCTCAATAAAAGATTAGTGAAGCTTTAATTAATTTACTGGCTTCGAGCTTATAAGAAATTATAAACTTTCAGGAAGGCAAAATCATTAAAACAATTTAATTGAGTTTCACCTTAGAGACATTAACTAAGAGACGTAATATCTGAAGACCATATCAGTAGTTTTTCTCCTCACCATGGTCTTTTAGATTAGAAAAGAAATAAGATTGTTTCATATATATATTTTAGAGTCCCGGTGCACAACATTCGTGCACTGGCGGGGGATGCTCAGCCTGGCCTACGCCCTTTTGCAGTCCAGGAGCCCTCGGGGATGTCCAACTGATGGAGGGAGCGGGCCTAAGCCTCAGTCAGACATCCTTAGCCCTGCTGCAGAGGCGGGAGAGGCTCCCACCACCAACCACTGCGCTCACCAGCCCTCAGCCTGGCTTCTGGCTGAGTCTGTCACTGCACTTGCCCGCCATGAACCGGCTTCTGGCTGAGCAGCACTCCCCCTGTGGAAGTGCACTGACCACCAGGGGGCAGCTCCTGCATTGAGCATCTGCCCCCTGGTGGTGAGTGCTTGTCATAGCAACCGGTCGTTTCAGCGTTTGGTTGATTTGCATATTAGCCTTTTATTATTTAGGATTTTTTCTTCCCAGCTGATATTATAAACATTGCAATACTTTGACTCTTAACATTGCATGATGGCTGTCAATGATTCTATTTTACAAAAGACGAAACTGAGGCCTATGAAGGCAAGGTAACAAGACCAAATTTATGCAGAAGTAGTGTTATTTAGACCTTGGTCTACTGTTATTACACTTGTCTTAAACACTGTGCACAAGGCAAAAGAACTTTATAAGCGTAATGAAAAACAAGAGGTCATGAGGCAGTGCTGAGCAGAAAACTGATAAAGAGGATTACATGTAAAGTTGCAGTACTAATGAAAGAAGTGTGATATTTCTCAGAAATGTTGCAACAAGGAGGCAGAGAGGCCATCCAGAAAGAGAGGATTGTGCAGAGCAGCCACTATGCAGAGTTCATGAAAAGCCTGCTATTGTAAATACAGAAAGAAATTATATTCATAAGGGAGATTTTCTTATCTAGACTAAGTAGGAAAAACGGAGCCATTCCTCTGGTTGTTTCCTAAAGCAGGAGCACAAATTCAGAGGTGAGAGCTATATTTCATCCCATGTGTCATTTCTGGCCACTTGGTACTGGTGCTTGGGAGCATTAGTAGAAAAGACTGTAAAGCAACATACTTAGAACTCTAGATCTGGATAAATTACCCATTTAATCTTCGAAACTTCTAGGGAACAGTTATTCAGTATGAATAAATTGCTAAGAATGACCCTTGGGTATAATGCAGTTCAATCTATGGCATTTGATCCTCTTTTTATTTTTTTAAATTTATTTTTATAGTTGAAAGTATTGCAGATGTCTGCTTTATTAACCTCTTCTAGCCCCCCATCCCCACCCCAGGCCTTCACCACATTATTATTCTGTGTCCATGGATTATGCATATATGCATATACATTCTTTGGTTAATCTTTATCCACTCACCCATCCACCCCTGCCTTCCCTCTGAGATTCCATAGTCTGCTCTATGCTTCTGTGTCTCTGGGTCTATTTTGTTCATCAGTTTATTTTGTTCTTTAGATTCTACATATGAGAGGTCATGTGATACTTGTCTCTCTCTGACTGGCTTAGGTTTGTGGTATTGAAGTGAGGGGTTCTTTACTTGCAGTGTTCATGTCTATCTTCAAAAGAGCTGACTAAGTGTAGAGATTTCTGAGTCTCTATTCCCACTGTTTCAGTAAACTAAAGTAAGGCTCATGAGGAGCATTTTAAAAGGGCTTTGGACTTTCAATTGTGGGCATCAGTTCATAGAATAACAATATTGAGAAATAGTGTTTTAGTAATTTTTCTCTTAAAGTGATACAAACTAGCCCTAGCCGGTTTGACTCAGCAGATAGAGTGTCAGCCTGCAGACCAAAGAGTCCTGGGTTCAATTATGGTCAAGAGCATGTACCTCGGTTGCAAGCTCCTCCCCAGCTCCGGCCCTGGTCAGGGCTCCTGCAGGAGGCAACCAATCGACGTGTCTCTCTTGCATCGATATTTCTCTCTGTCTTTCACTCTCTCTTCCACTCTCTCTTTAAATCAATGGAAAAATATCTTTGGGTGAGTATTAAAAAAATACAAAATATGCAACACCAACAAGAAAACTCAGTAGCCCTTTGTTGATCCCCATTCCCCCTTCCACCTACTGCCACATGTCACACTTCTTTGCACTTTTTCACAGAAAAATAAAAACATTCTTGACAGATTTTCTACCTAGGCTATTCCACATTCTCAAATTCCATTTATTGTTAATTAATTTAAATTTGATTTATGACTTTACTACTCTATTGAAAACCTCTAGTCAAGATTACCAATGGCCACTTGTTAAATCTCATGAATACAACAGACATCATCTCATGTGACCTCTCCCAAGGCATTCAATAGTCTTGGCCAATAGTCCCTTTCAGAAGTAATTTTTGTTTGTTTTTGTGAAACAATGTTTTGCTTCCTTCTTATTTCCCCATCAGGCTCTTTACTCATTGTCTCATTTTTCCTGTTTGTTTCCTTTTTTATCTATAAATTATACTGTTCTTTCATTTTCAATAATTTATAAAAATGATCCATCTTCTCAACTACAATGTAAAGGTAAAGTTTACTTTTAAATTATACTTATAGAATATAGAACCATATATGATAAATGGTTGCTTAATAAGTATAATAATAAATATAATGCATATGTTTACAATAGTTAACATATGTGGTACTAAAGAGTTTCTTTATTTATGATTTTTCTTTCATTAAAGGATCATTAATTTCTTGTAGAAATAAACCACACATCCTTTAGACATTTCTTAGTACACTGTACATGGCATATGTTGGTCTATAAATGTGTATGAGAACCTTCACAAAAGAAATAATTGTGGTGGAACAAATTAAAGCTTTACAAAGACCTGGCTTTTATTCTTTCTTCCTCAAATTCACTGGTAGGTATATCTGGAGATGTAACCTGCCTCACTGAATTTGATCATCAGTCTCTGAAAGACAGAGTTTATAGTAACTAGTAAAGACATTGTAAAGAACAGAGATAATACATGCATAGAAAGCATCTAGCACATGATGTGTCAAAATGTCACCTCTGTCATTGCCATTCACCATTCATCATCAAAGTTTAGCAAGAACACTAGCAGCAGAACAAGATGGGAACCAAACAGAAGTCCATTCTGTGATTATACATATGTACCACAGGTTCAAGGGCATTCCTCATCTGTCAGCAGGCAATCATCATAACATTGGTCATACAATTACCATACCTTTTTTTCTAAGTACCTTCTCAATTTCTGTGCAACCACTCATGTGTTCTGCGGCCTTGGGCAATGAAATAAAACCCTCTGCATCTCAGTTTTTCATATATATAAAATAAAGTTCATAGCTATGTGTGATGACTATTAAATCATTGGATTCATGTAGAATTTTTAGTATAGTATCTAGGAAATAATGTATACTTGATAAATATTATTTTATTATAATTATGTGTTGGGCTTTTATGTCTTACATATAATGTCATTAATTCTCACAGACTTTGTGTAGAAAAGTAATTTCTCCTCCATTGAGACAACAGAGGCATGAAGAGGCTAAATATCTTACTCAGGGCATATGACAGAACTGAGATTTAAAGTTAAATCTATATAATTTCCAAGACTGTGTTAATAAAATATTTGGGTAATCTGTCACAATTACAAATTTTAAAGAATGCTTTTTTTTAACTTTTAAAATCATGTCTTTTTTTTAGTACTTAATAATACACATATCCATTCCTACAGTTTAGGAAATATAAGCACAGCTATTATCTCCTTTAATCTTCACATTCAATGCAACCACAAATTATGAATTTGGTATGTGACCCTATTTTGCAGATGGGGAACTGAAGATTAAATGAATTAAGTGACTTTTCCAAGGTTAGATGACAGTAATTGCAATGAAAATATCAATAAAAACTACAGTTTAATTTCTTATTGTCATACACTTTCCTAACATTTTCCATGCAATAACTCATGTCATACTTTTAATGAACATGTCAAAGGATGATTCACACTTTACAAAGGAAGAACCAGGTTGTAAGATACTATGTACCTTGCTCAAAATAACATATCAGTTATGTGACAGAATCGACTTAAAACTGGTTTTGTCTAATTTCAATGATCTGCTTTTACAGTTTTGTAATAATGCTTCTTGTTTAAGTCTGTGAACTAGTGTACAGTTGAGACTCACAAAGTCCTGTATCCTAATCCTGTTCCATAGATAAGCTGATTCTTGCTTGGAAAATTTTAGGGACAGATAATAACCTTCAGCATCTTGAGTCATAAACTAAGTTCAGCATGGTCCCCATAGAAAGTCTGATTTAGCATACCTCTTCCTGTTAATGGGCCTTCCAAGAAGAGTCAATTGTCTATGGTCTGCCAAGTACTTAAATGAATTAACTTGCTGGGTGAAGTTATTTTCTAATGTCAAGGTGTCCTGGAGGAGGAAATGAGGTAGAAAATAATAATGCTTAACCCTTGCATAAAAGTTGTCACAGTGACATTAGACCCTACCTTAGAGCAATATATCAAAGATTTGAGTTCAGAGAATAAGTAAAATAGTGCCATTTACTGTTCTTTCCATGGAAAGCAAAGGTGATAGATGAGTTTTTATGGTCAAGAGAGAGAAATACAAGAAGAGGGAGAAAAATAACTTCACTTTCATATTTAAGCTTACCAGAATGAGTTTTTAAAAAGAGAACTTCTTAAATTTGAGAATGTTAGCACTGAAATGCTGGATGCAATCTTGAGACATTCAGTAAGACCATTAATTTTATATTTAATATTTCCTAATTGACTTACTCATGCTATAAATTTGATTAGGCATCATAAATTAAAAAAAAAACACTGATGGGATTTTATTAGTTAAAATACATAGGCTATGGTGACCCCTCTCTAAGTGTTTTCTTTCCTCTTGTACTAAAGTGAAGTAGTTATTCAGATTGACATCAAAATGGTAAATTGCAGTCTCTTTTTTAGAAACCTTTTCTCTAACTTCTCTGTGTACCATGCCTCAATTTCTATTAAATCAACTTCACTTTCTCTAAAGGCAGTCTGCTAAAAGCACTCTGTGAAGGATCAACTTGTAAAATAAATGGAACTATTCATTACTTTTAAGTGTAAGTACAAATAGCATTGAGAAAATGCACTAAATTAGGGATGGAAAGTCAACATACACACAGCTAACTGCTCATCTTCACATTAGCAAAAGGACTTTTATATTGTTTTTATTTCTTGAGCGGTGGGGAGGTATACCAGTATTTCTTTTTTAAATAATGAACCATGTGTATCCAACTAGACTAAAATATGTCCAAGTATAAGAACATTTGCATATTATGTTGAGGTAAGTAAACAAATCATATTAAAGAACTACAGTGAAAGTCAAAACTCATGGAGGTGTTGCTTTTGAAGCGAAGCCATTATACACTATAAAAACATCATAAGGAAATTGCATGTAAGAACAATTTTGAGCAATTGCTTAGAGGAACTGGGAAAGCAGACTGAGTGTGTCCTGAGCCCACGGAACATATTCATGCGCTCAAATCCTCAGGAGTTAGGAACAAGAAATATTCCCTTATTCTGCCTCGTTTCAAAACTAAAGCTATTTTGTATGTCTCTGGGTTGTGCAATAGCCCAAATGGATGCTCTGTGGATGTAGTTCTGCTCTTCTCTGGGTAACAGATATGACATGACAGATGACATCATCTTCTTGACACACTCCAATTTCTCAGGGTTCTGGTATACCAACTGTAACAGCAGCCATAGTCCTTCCCTTCAGAAAAGTACATCAGAATAAAAACGAGTTGATGTTTTTTATAGGGATAGCTACATTTATTGCAATTGTTGAAAAATTTCAAAAGAAGATTATTAGGAAAAGTAAATTATTTTTGATACTCAAGAGCTAAAATGTGACTTCCTCATATGTCAGGCCACCAAAGCTGTGACCAGAGAGCTGATGTAGGGTCATGGCCAAGATGAAGTTGGTCAGTGTCTCCTCAACTCCTGCCTACAGATCAGAACCTTAACTTTAATTGAAATCACTCAGAGAAATACAAATACCCTTTGATTTCACGTATATGTGGATCTAAAACAAATAAACAAAAGCAGATTCATAGAAATGGAAACCAAATGGAGGCTTACCAGAGGGGAGAAGTGGAAGTTTAGGTTAAAAAGGTAAAAGAGAATATAGTGAATAATATTGTAATAAGTTTGCGCAGTGACAGATGATTATTAGAATTAGTGGGGTGATAACATTGGAAATTATAAAAATTTTGAATCACAATATTGTACACTTGAAACTAATTTTATATACCAACTATACTTGAAATAAAAATTAAAAAAAAAACACAACCTTAACTGTAGACTTTAGTCAGGGTTAGTCTTTGAATGATAATAGGTCCTGGCTTTGAGATATTTCCAAATCAGAGATGAAATTCAAGTTCTCTTCCAAAATCGGTATAGAGAGCAATGAGTTAACATTAATTTGTGCTGATCTTTATAAAAAAAAATCAATATTCATAGGTCATAATAGGAAATCTGTATAAACATGCATGTTTATTTTCCAAAGTGAAGTATTGATATCATGAAACTTACTTGAAAAATGGTGCTGATCTTTATAAAAAAAGTCAATATTCATAGGTCATAAAAGAAATCTGTATAAACATGCATGTTTATTTTTTGAAGTGAAGTATTGATATCATGAAACTTACTTGAAAAATATACCTTCTGAAATGGTTTTCCTGCTAAAGTTAAGCCATGTCCCAGGGAAGGCTAATTTTTTCCTTAAGCCATGCCTTACCAGAGAGATAGGTTGTGCCGTAACAGCCAGGTCACTTGTAAGACAATGGAATTTAAGATAGCAAGCTATAGCAAAAGACTTCATGCAACAGAAACCTAATTATTTTATTTAATGTTTGATAAAAATGTTTAATTTTATGATAATTTGTTAAAGATAAAAAATGGAATGTCAAGGTTAGTAGGAATAAATGGCTACTGAACTTCCCAGTGAAATTTTTATAACATTCCCAGATTATTTCAAAGAAGCTGACAATTTGGGGGGATATTTGAAATAAGTTTAACTTTTATTCATTACTTATACTTTCAAAAGTAATTACTCACATAATATAACTGAGGAAGGAGGCACATCACAAATTTAAACTAAAAAAAATGTAAAATTAGTAAGAATATTATAATCATCAGCATAAAGGCCACAGTCTTAAAATATTTTAGATGTACTTTGTTTATAAAGAATGAGTATATATTGTATTTGTATTAAAATATTTAAACATGATTATTTTCAGGAGCATATATTTTATGTACTTTCTTTTTTATTGTTAATACTATTACATAGATGTCCCCCATTTGCCAGCCTTCATCCAGACCCTGCCCCCTCCCCACCACCACATATATGCATATATGTTGTTTGGCTAATCTCTTCTAGTCCCATCTACCCCTTCTCCCCTCTAAGATACTTTCTTGATGGACAGCAACAATTATATTTTAGCTACTAACTTACTGTTATTCACATGTTTGTTACATACCCTGGGTGATTATTCACAACCTTTAACGACTGAGAATTTAAAGCTTTCTCTCTTTTAGTCATCAGTGTTATAGTAAATAAAAAGAAATGTCTTCTGTGGTGAGCAGTTTCCTCCTATTTTATAACCTTGTGGCTATGAAGCTTTCAAGTAAAGAGAAAAATTATTTATTTAGTAGCTAGTGTAGTATTTATGGTGTTTCATTTACTGTTCAAATGAAAATATTGAATTTAAAATAGATCCAGTTACAAGGTGAAGGGAACAAAATTTGCTACCCAAAATATGCCACTTTGACATACTGATCATTTTGAATTAAAATTATTGTGAAACACTCAGTCAAAAAAAAAAGACACTTTTATCTCTTTTTTTTTCTCCTAAAAGCAGAGAATAGATCTCCCAATTGAAGATATTCTCCTATACCAGGAGGATAAAAGGTAACCTATCACCAGTGTTAGAAAATTCAAGGCTGAAAAAGCTATATAAACAAACATTGTTACTTTTTCATTTGTTTGTTACTCCAAACAGAAAACGCTTTGTTTTTTCCAATCTTCACAAATAATTATTTCTTTGTCTAAAAATAGACTGCTTTAGTCACTTTCTAGTCCTGTATCTATGAGACCTCCATATACATGTAATTAAATTTGATTTTTCTCCTGTTATTCTGTCTAATGTTAATTTAACTTTAACCAGGCAGAAGAACCTAAAGGGTAGAAATAAAATCTTTTTGCTCCTAATCAGAAGCTAGTTTTGACAGAACTGATTAATATGTTCTGAAATTAACTTATATACATATAAAATTATTTCATTGTGTTTAAGTATTTTTGGTTTTTGTGTGTTTGCTTCATGTTGTTTTTAATAGAAATCTTTGAAAGATTATAAAATGTAATATTTAGGGAAGATATAAACGTATGGTTCAGGAAGATTATTTGTAATTTCAAATATTCAAAATTATCTTTCCATGTGGATTTGTTTTAAAAATGATTTACTAGTTCTCTCCAATTGTTTTAATTTGTGGGAGTACATGTAAATTTGTCACCTAGAAAACTTTTTCTTTACCAGAAAAAAATATGCATGAGACTGAGATGCAATGTTATATTATTTTATCAATTAAAATTAATAGCTGTGAAGATCAACATTTCTTAAAAACATTTGAAATAAGATTTAAAATATTTATTTTTAATCTGCACAAGCTGACTTTGCCTGTTCTAATACTGCTTTCAGGATAAATTTCTAACTCTGCTTCTTATTTATATTTATTCATGAAGCCACAGGTCCTCAAATGGTGTTTCCTTTATCTACTTTACATTTAGAAAAATTTCATGCCTTAAAGCTGGACAAGATGTACATTTCATTCCTATCCATTGCTTTATTTACTAACTAGAGGCCTGGCGCATAGATTAGTGCACCAGTGGGGTCCCTCATCCTGGCCTGCAGGGATCGGGCCAAATCCGGCGGTCTGACATTCCCCGAGGGATGTAGTAGTTAGCAAAGCTGCAGGTGGCCAGGCAGAAGCCGGGTGCCACACGGATCCTGCTCATCCTGTCCCTGTTGCACCTGCTGCCACCACTATATAGGCTCACTGCTGCTCCATTGTGGTTTCTGCATGCCCGTCAGTCAGCTGAGTGGAGCTTCTG
>NW_005354010.1:838845-841111 GCF_000412655.1 Myotis brandtii
TTTTTTACAGAGAGGAAGGGAGAGGGATAGAGAGTTAGAAACATCGATGAGAGAGAAACATCAATCAGCTGCCTCCTGCACGCCTCCTACTGGGGATGTGCCTGCAACCAAGGTACATGCCCTTGACCGGAATCAAACCTGGGACCCTTCAGTCCACAGGCCGACGCTCCATCCACTGAGCCAAACTGGCCAGGGCTCATCATTGATGTTTCTATCTCTCTCCCTCTCCCTTCCTCTCTGAATCAGTAAGAATATATTTGAGAGAGAGAGAGAGAGAGAGAGAGAGAGAGAGAGAGGAGTATATATGTTTGTAAATAACAAAACATGTATTTGATGCTCTTAGAAAGTCTTATTTTCTTTCCTTAAAACTTGTGCAGTATAGGGAACTCCGTAGATTCTCTTAATTCTCTCTGCCCCCGATTGCCATGGAGATCATGGGGAAGCAGGCCAGCCGGCACCCACGGCCCTGGGGGTTCCGGGGGTGCCAACTGGCCTACGCCGGGGCTCTCTCTGCCTCCAATCCACAATGCAATCACCAATCACCACCGCCTTTGCCCGCCCCCCACCTCTTGCTTGCCGCCTGGGTTTCTGATCCCTTTCGCCTCCCAGCATTGCGGCTACATATGCAGTCAGCTGAGTGGAGCTTCTGCCGTGGGAGTGCACTGACCACCAGGGGCAGCTCCTGTGTAGATTATCTGCCCCCTGGAAGTCAGTGTGCATCATAGCTACTGGTCAAATGGTCAGATGGATACTTAGCATATTAGGCTTTTATATATACATATATAGATAAGTAACCCAGGGCTCACAGTATCATTACAACACTGCACTTGTCACTTAACTCATATGGAAGACTTAAAGCTCTTCAACCCATGCATTAATCATTTCTCATTTCACAGTATTAAAAACCAGTAGTAGTTCCGTAAGAAGCACTATATTGGCCATAAGGTTTTTGAGTTAGCAGTTGGATCTATGCATATACGGATATAATGTATGAATGAATGGATGAATGAGCTTGGATTTAACCAGAGAAGCAAAAGTGTATTTGCACAGAGAACAAAAATAATCTAAAAGTGGTCTTTAAAAATGCCTGATCTACTTCACTGTGAAGTCTCTCAGACTAAAATTAGATTTCTATTTCAATGACAACTTGTCTCCTTGATTTGTATTTTGAAATGTCAGATCAAATATCCCAGAAGGCATGTGTTTGTTTACTATGAGTCAGAGCACATTCCCTTGTGCCAAGCTATCAACCATCTTGATTTTTGGTATATTTACTTAATTTCAGTATCTAAACATATAGTTTAATCTCCACATGTTATGTTAACTTTTAACTACCGTATTTATTTTTGATAAATATTCTTTGCCTATCTAAAGAATGATTTCCAGTCCTCTATTTGAAATAAAGATATTTCCTGGTAAAACAATAAAAATCTGATATATAATGTTATTTTTTGTTATGTCACAACACAATACAATGTATAACTTGAACAATGCTGGTTTTATATAAAGATATAAATTAAAACATACATTTTTTTAAAAAAAAAGTGAATACCATTCTTTAAAAATTATCATTTTCTGCCCAGCCAGCATGGCTCAGTGTTTGAGCCTTGACCTATGAACCAGGAGGTCATAGTTCAATTACCAGTGGGGGCATATGTTCAAGTTACAGGCTCTATCCCCAGTATGGGGTGTGCCAATCAATGATTCTTTCTTATCATTGATGTTTCTGTCTCCCTCTCCCTCTCTCTTCCTCTCTGAAGTCAATAAAAATATATCCTATATAATAAAGAGGTAATATGCAAATTGACCATCACACCCATGTGGTCAAAAGATGGCCGCCCCCTGTGGTAACAAGATGGCTGGCAGGGGAGGGCAGTTAGGGGCAACTGTGCCAGCAGGGGAGGGCAGTTGGGGGTGACCAGGCTGGCAGGGGAGCAGTTAGGTGTCAATCAGGCTGGCAGGGGAGTGGTTAGGGAGTGATCAGGCTGGCAGGTAGAAGTGGTTAGGGGCAATCAGGAAGGCAGGCAGGCAAGCGGTTGGGAGCCACCATTCCCAGATTGTGTGAGGGATGTCCTACTGCCAGTTTAGGCCCGATCCCACAGGTTTAGTCCTGATCCCTCAATTGGGAAGGGGGGGAGAAATCAGTGGCATGCCAGCTGGGTGGCTGTGGGGAGGGGCCATGGGCGATTAGCCAGCCACAGTGTGTGCGTCATAGCAACTGGTCATTCTGGTCGTTCTAGTTGTTTTGGCGTTCCGGTCATTTGGC
>NW_005354010.1:841143-871156 GCF_000412655.1 Myotis brandtii
ATAATCTTATGGTTTCTTTAGTTAGTCCTATGCTTGTTCAAAACCTATGTACATGAATGATTTGCCACAAAATATTCCACTTTAGATTAATGATATGTATTAAGTAGAGATGATCATAATTATTAGCTGATTGTATAAAAGCTCAGAAGACATGAAGTAGCATACGAATTTCTTTCTTTTCTTAAGAAAAGTTCACTATGACTGTGAAATATTTTTTACTGGACCACTATCAAATTCATACAAATGACACTAAAACAACTTAACTTGTAAAACCATAGGCTTTGTATCAGGGCAGGTCTTATGTATTCAATTTAATATTTTTTCAAAGTTGAATCAGCACAGATATGACTTTTATGAACAACATTCCTTCAGTCCTCCTCCCTTTCAGACTATGAGATAAAGCCATACTCTTTGGCTGAGAACTGAGTAGCTCTTGGTTCTAATCTATTTTTCAACTATGTTTACTTCTATTTTTGTACAGAAAAGATCTAGAACACATTGATTTATTTATTCATTTCCTCCTGAAAATGAGCTATGTCTTCCTTTGTTAGAACCTCTTTTTACTTTCCATGAGGGTCCAACTTTTCTGTAATGTAATCTTACCTTTCCTCCTGCCCTCTGCCTTCTTTCATTATCTCCCTCCTTTTCTTCAGGGATCATTCATTTGCTTTTAAAAGCATTTTTGTATGATTGATTTTTGAAGAGAGGAAGGAACAAAGAGTCAGAGAGGGGAGAGAGAGAGAGAGAAACATTGATGGTCTGCATCCCGCATGTGTCCCAACCTGGGATGGAGCCTGAAATCTGAGTATGAGCCCTGACTGGGAATCAAACCTGCCCCCTTTTGGTGTACAGGGTGATGCTCCAATTAACTGAGCCACACCAACCAGGGCTCATTCATTCATTTTTGATGAAATATTTTATTTTAAAAGTATAGAAAATAATATAATTTGCACTTTACTCATCACAAATTTTAATAGCTAAAACATTATAAATATCATGAAAGCCCTCCTGGGTTGTATTTGTACCCTCTGTGCCTCTTACTTGCCTAGAGGTCACTACTCTTCTGACTTTATTTCAGAGCATAAAGAAAATATTCAGCCCTGGTATAATGTGCAGCCCAAAGCCCTGTTATGATTGACTTGTTGCAGCTTCTGGGATTATGGTAGGTGAAAGCCTTCAGCTGTGAGCCCGTTCATGGCATTGATGTACCTCACATAACCACCTTCTTAGGTCATAAAGGTATGAAGGGTAGAAAGGTCTGGCCATTTCCACTGGATGGGGAATAACTTTAAAGGATCATTCCACCTCCAGAGCTCGTGGTGGGAATGGCTGGGCTGGTTGGTGAATCTACCTCCCATGCAGGGTGGGACAAAAGTAGGTTTACAGTTGTTCTTTTGGAAAATAATACAATAATTAATAAATAATAAAACAAGAATAAGCTTTGTGTTTGGAGTACTCACAACTGTAAATGTACTTTTGCCACACCCTGTGTTAACTTCTCCCCATCCCAATTTCATCATGTTGGAGACGTAGGCCCTGTATGACAGTGTTGAATAACAGCACCAATGTGCGGCCTCATGTTTCAGTTTTTATATTTCAACCTTTAGTATTACACGTTTAAGGTTTTTGGGGGAGGCTTTAGAGCCGTGCTAGCCACATGTTGTTACTGACCAGTTGCAACTGAGGTGTATGAGTAAGTGCACCAGAGGTGAAAAAAGTATGAAAAAAATGCAAAATGTCTCATTAATGATTTATTTTTCTTATTTTGAAAATTTGTTGAATGAATATTTTGTATTGGGAGTACTAAAGTAATTAACATATTAGTCTCATTAGCTTCATTTTATTTTTTAAATATGGCGACTAGAAAGTCCAATATTGAAGAAATTATTTTTCGCTAAATTTCTTTTTATTTGATTAGGTATGGAAGTCTTATCAAATGCTTGTTCTGCATCTATAAGATCATATTTTAGTTTATTGCATTAATTAGTTAATTTAGTGAGTTACATTCATATATTTTTCAAAGGGTCAGCCATCCTTGCTCTCAAGTGATTCAACCCAACCTAATCATATATGTTTTTATAAATTTAATGCATAATTAGTTTGCTAATATTTTACTTAGAGCTTATGAATCTGTTACTTGATGATATTGGTATATAACATTTCTTTCTTGTTCTGTCCTTGTCAGATGTTAATATGAAGGTAACACTAGCCCAATAAAATGAGAGGTGAATCTGATTAATTTCAATTTGATGTTTTTCTGCTTAAGGTTTAATGTTTAATTTAGATGATCATAGGACCATTAATATTTTTTAACTTTATTGTACCAATTTTGGTAATAGCAACTCTCTATTGTTTATTTTCTGCTACTTTCTTAGAGTGAACTTCTCATCCTTTTGAGAAATTCTTAATCTAAAAATAGTTCATTTCATCTTTTCTTCTATGTTCATTTTTGCTAGAAATTTTTCTCTCAATATTTTACTAATACCAATTAAACTAAATGTTTTAATTATTTTGTTCAATTGTATTTTCTGACATATTTTATCAGATATTTTTGACATATTATACTTTGTATTTTAAATTCCAACCATATGAGATATCTTTAGTTAACTTTTTTTTACTTGTAACAATATTGTTATGGTTAAAGAATGTGGTAAATATTACCATTCTATGCCTAAACAATCAAATTTCACAAATGTTAACTGATATTTAGGTTGTTATCTTGACATTTTGGTCAAGTATTCTTTTTGACTCTCAGAATTAGTCATTTTTATATTTATTATCTTATTGAGCCAGTATTTGTCTATACTGTCTCATATTTTTTTTTATTAGTAACATGTTTTGAATCCAAACTTTATTTATTAATCTTAGTCTCACTCATGTTTATATGCAGTATTGGAAAAATATATTATGTTATTTTCTAAGAGTAGTAATATTGATTTTTTCCCCAGGTTTTGCTCATGGTTTATATTTTTTCCTCAGGTACTTGCTGAGGGCCTATCAGTGGAGAGATATCTGTATTAGTTTATGTCATGTGTCCCATGTATTACATACTTTTTTGCTAATTACTCTGCTTGAAATTTACTTTGCTACGCAGGTACTAAAAACTCCAATTCCAAACTAGCCTTGGGTAGCATAATTTTGAGAAAGCTATTTTATTCATATCTTTTTGTGCCTAGAGAAAAACAGACAAGTTTCCTGCTTTCTCCCTGTCAAATTGGCAGATTTTTAAAAAGAAAATTAGTTCATTATTTTACACCATTATATACAGTGACAGTTCAATTTCCCTCCTTTGTGGGCTAAAGAACTTTTCTATTCTTCACCTCAAGAACCTTTGAATCTTCAAACATCTTGAAAATATAAAAATAGAGAAAACTACCTTAATACTCTTTTTTACAGCCTTCTTTTCAGTTTTGTCCTTGGGTGATTTTTCCTTATTTTTGTCAGCTCCGTTAATTCTGTAAATTGTTTATAACGTCCAGCATTTTCAGGTGTTATAATACAATATATAGTCTGTCTTTTGCAAGAACTCGACTTTGCTGATTCTCATTTTATCTACTCCACTTACTCATATTTAAATGCTAGAACTACCTTAGTCAAGGCAGCAGTTAGAGCATCTGCTTGCACCTGGAAGGGTCACAGGTTTGATTCCCAGTCAAGGGCATGTATCTGGATTGCAGGTTCAATCCACAGCCCCTTTGGGGCAGGTGGGGAGGAAGTTAATGGATATGTCTCTCTTACACCTCTATCTCTCTCTCTCCTCTCCCACTCTCCCTTTCCCTTCCAATCTCTCTAAAACAAAGAAAAACAAACAAAACACAAAATTAATGGAAAAAAATCCTCCAGTGAGGATTAACAACAACAACAAAAAGCCAGAGCCATGGCACCTGTATTCTGTAAAGATTTTCCAAAATGGGTCCCTTGATGGTGAATCTTATGGGTGTTAACTTGACTAAGCCAAGGCACTCAGGCATTTGTTCAAACATGTCTAGATGTTACTGTGAAAATATTTTTAGGTGAAATGAACATTTAAATCAGTAGATTTTGAGTGACCAGATTGTCCTCCCTGGTGTTAGTGGAACTCATCCAATCAGTTGAAGACCTTAAGGACAACACTGATGTCTCCTGAGGAAGAGGGAATTGTCGCAGCAAACTGCAACCTCCGTGCTTCCCCAGGTCTCCAGCCTGGTGGCCTACCCCACAGATCTTAGACTGGCCAGCCTCCACCACCTCATTCTTCAGAGAACTCTGACTAATGCAGCTGAACTAAGCTTTTCCTCTCTGAATTAATCAGTTCATAATTCTGCTGGTTTAATAATATTTTCATGTTTCCAGAACTTTCTCACATCATAAAACTTCAGAGCTGATGATACAATCAAATGTTCAGCCCAGTTGTCTTAATTCTGCCTCCTCAATTTTGAAACAACATTGCTCTATTTTTCAGTCAGCTTAATTTCTCACTTTTGCTGACTTTTTCATTCTCATTGGCATAAGTATTCTCAATCTGATATTGTTTATTAAATTTCAAGGGACATCAGTTTTTAAGCAGTAGGAGTACTAAACTCAATTGTATTTGATATGTCTAATATTAGATAAAATTATCCATGTACAAAAATACAAAAAATAATCAAATGTAATTTGGGTAAATCTCTAACAAACTACTAAAAAACCATAGCATAGCAATGGTATTCCGTATATATTCTGTTTTCATATATATGTATCAGTAAATGTTGTGATATTTCATAACACTATTCTGCAATCCATTTTACTTCCCTTTTAAAAAAATGATCTTATATGTACCTAAGATCAAAGATATGTACTTCATATCTCTGAGATTATTAATTAAGATAAAATCTAATACAAGTTTAGGTATTATTTTAGTATCTTTAATTTTTATGATAATAATAATAATAACTACAGGTTATTTTCATTTAGTTTTTAGGTTTAACTGTTTTCCATGAAAAAATATCTGTATTATAGACCACAAAATGTTGACTCTTTTTTTTTTCCACTGTCTTAGGATGTGTGCAGTTTTGACCGTTGTTTTCACTTAAACTAAACTATTTGAGTGGTATAGAAGAAAGTCATTAGGATAAAAGAGTTTCTGGTCTATAATTTAGCTTTATTCTTCCCCTGTCATATATAACTTAAAATTTCACCGGTGATTATTATGCACCAAATGTTATATCTAAAGCTTTTGTATTGGTTACACTAATAAACTACAATGCTTAACTTATACCTCAATGCTAAAACTCGGCAATTCATATAGGTGAAACACTGGGGTAGAATAACACTTCCTAATCCAGATGATTTAATCTCTTTTTATGAATTTGCCAGGTGTATCAGCATTTTAGAGTGTAACCAAGATATGGGGGAAAGTGTCTTATCCAGCAGAGCCTTGAATAATGTTTAGTTCAATGATGTTTTATTCAATGTCTTTTCATTACAATGTTGATTTGTTTTTTTTTAAATCAAGTCCAGCTGAGGACACTATCTGTGTAGAATTTTATGTTCTCCCCATGTCTGTGTGGGTTTTCTCCAGGGACTCCGGTTTCCTCATATATCCCAAAGATGTGCACATTAAGTGCATTGGCGTGTCTGCATCGTCCCAGTCTGAGTGAATGCTGGTGAGTGCACCCTGCGATGGAAGGGAGTCCGGCACCGGGATGGACCCCGCCTTGTGCTTGCAGCTGCTGGGGTAGACTCCAATTCCCAGGGACCCTTACCTGGGATAAGTGGGTTGGAAAACCGTTATCTTACTCATTTTTCTCAAATGTATGTATTGCTCACATATATTTCAATGTTTAACATTAGAAGGGTTCTAGGTCTTAGAGGTTTGGTGATGTTTTTGTGACCAGAAATATGCCATAGGAACTTTACTCTTGTTTATAATTAGCCTAGGGTAAAATTTGTTTCATTATATGTTGGTTAGCTTAACATCACAGTTAACCTAACAGGAACCTACTGACAATGTTCAGGAAGGACTTGTCATATTTGAAAAGCAGAATGGTGGGGAGCTCTGTTTTTTCTTGCTGTTACTCTATAACCTGATGAGCTCTAGGAATTTATCAATTTTTCAGTAACTGCAGAATCCAAAGATATTGACTTTGGCTTTTGTAATACTTGAATCCCTAGTTACTTCAGAGAGATTACTTCCTTACCTTCAGGATAGCCACCCTTGGAGAAAAGTGATCAATAAGGCACTGCTGCCCATGATCCTCAGACTTGAACTTCTGCCATTTCCCCAAAGGACACATATATCTGGAACTCATTTCCTCTTCATTACAACAAAGCTAAGGTTCTTGGCCTTTGGGGAACTACTCAATATTAATTTGCTTAGTTAAGCTTTTACCTAACTGATGAGGTGGAAAAGAGTAATTGAATTGGTAGCAATTTTTAAT
Source organism: Myotis brandtii (assembly GCF_000412655.1). Lineage (NCBI taxonomy): Eukaryota > Metazoa > Chordata > Mammalia > Chiroptera > Vespertilionidae > Myotis > Myotis brandtii. The sequence goes on from NW_005354010.1 coordinate 847,542, forward strand.
ACATATTCATGTGGCTATACCTCTGAATATATTCATAAATTTTCATCAGAGTTCCATTTTATTAGTTAAACTTAACAATAAGTACTCACTCTTTTTTTTAATATGCCATGAATGTATTTCTCTTTTCTAAAACTCTATTTTCAAATAGCTTCCACAGATTAATAAGGTAGAACTAGGTTATTAAGCTTTTTATTATTTAATGCATTTGAATAAAACAGGGTATATGGTTATTCACTTCTCTCAGTTAAAAACCTGATAAGACAAATTATTCTGTAAAATAATGGCAATACTGTCCCCAAATATAGTTTTTATCTTAATATTTTACTAAATTTAAAAATGTAATAGGTACCAATGTGATATTTATTTCAGTATAAAAAAATAAATATGTGGCCAAACATGATTAGATTAAATATTTTTTAGGTATATAGGGAAATCAGTTTGATTATTACTTATCTATTAAGTAAATCAGATTAAAAAATAGAATAGGTTAGATTATAGATTTCACAGATGCAAATGTATTTGAGTGGGTGACTGGAATATGTGATTTTATAGCTATTGTGGGAAATTTTTACTTAACTGTGTTTCCATTTATGAAAACATTCTGTAAATAATTTTTTCAAGATAAATCAAAATAAACACTTCAAAGTAAGTCTTTATGCTTTAAACATTTGAATTTGTACTCAAAGTAAAACTTTCACTTTACCTGATGCACTAGTGTTTTGGGGATAATGACATCCCCTCCCCCCATACTTGCTGATTATTATAACACAAATGTTCAAAGAACTATGAGGCTTCCCTGGCTAAGTAAAAGCCAGAAAAAGAGCTTGAAACTATCACAGAAATGATTGCATTTATGATGCCCACATGCTTTGCTGATAGCATGGCATTTCATTTAATCTGTTGAATAATCATTTCCCAATTATGTTTTCCCTTGATTTTATAGTTAGCATAGAAAATATTAAGGATAGACCTCTTTGATAATATGAATATCAAAGGACCAATCTTGCAATAAAGTCTTATTAAACCCAGTGGAAGGAAATCTAATGGTGTCCTGCTCAGATGAAAAAAAAAAAAAAAAGCCTTGACATACATCTGATGGCTTCATAGTGTTATTATTTTTTTTTCTACCAACTCTTGACAGAAAAATTATGCCCAGAATTTCAAAAATCTCTCATGGAGTTCACATATAGTAATAAAAAATGACAGAGACCTGGGCAAGACTTAGTGGTATACATGACTGAATAACAGTTATTTAAACCAGCACATTCATGTGCCCCTCAACCCCACTCCCACCCCCCAGCTGAATAATTCTTGTAACACAATGGCCACCATCAAATTCTCACAGGACCCCGGAGTCTGCCGTTTAGATGCCATCTGGGAAGCAGCTGAAAGTGGCTGAGCCTTCCTTTATTATGCCTATATGATGTTATGCCATGGTTAATAACTGAGAATTCAGGTTAAAAAGAAGGATGAATCCCTCTGATGTCATTCTCTTTTTTGTGTCTGAAGATCTGTGCCTCACCACCCACCAGGCTTCCCCTGCCTGACCCGTGTTTACCTTCTGTCGGTGCCACTTCCCACTGGGTTATTGATGTGCTTCTCTGCCCAGGAAGCCAGCACTTTCAATGCACTTTGTTAAGCTGACACCATGGGCACACACAAGCTTTTGTTGTACGGTAGGCAAAGAAGAATGTTTGTGGAGGGGGACTCTGAATATCTCAGTTATGCTCTTTTTAGGGAATCAGGAGAGACAGACAGACATCTTATTACACATTCTTCTTATTCAGATACCTGGAAGCTCATTCAGTTCCCAGGAAAGGCAAGGTCAACTCTTCCCCATGACCAAGGGCACTGTTTGCATAATAGCAGACTGGTGACTCAAGATGGCTCCCAAAGTGAAAACACACCTGAGCTAATTAAACAAATGTAAGTGAAAAGTTGCATCGTTAATTGTATGTGTTTTCTGTCTTATATAATGAAAAACATTGATCTGTTTTGTTTCAGTTTAACTGGGGTTCATCCAGTCATCCTTTTTCATGTCTCATAGAAAAAAAATATTACATATTTTAAAATAATTTAGGTAACATTACTGACTATATGAAAATGGTATTTGTTGTTTTTACTATTTTATGTCCTCCACAGAAAAAGGCAGATTTAAGGATAACATAAGAATATCTTCAAAATGGAGATCCCCAGTTGTTGTCTTTGTTTTGTTTTTTACTTCTATGTAAGAATGTTTACCATAATAGGTTAATATTTGACTAGATATGTTCATATTATATGTGAAAATGCAAATATAAGCAGAAGGCATAAAATACTAGTAAAACTTGGAATTACACAAAGTACAGTGGGATTAACACACTTGTTTGTAAAAATCTGAATGAGACTAAGTTTTCTGACCAAATATTGATATGTTCTCTACCTCTTTAGTGTTTAATTTCTTTATATGCAAAATAGTTGGTTCAACTGTTATCAGTGGAAGTGGAGTGTCCACTGATGGAAATAGGGTACCCCTTACCCACTGGATGCTCAGGATCGGGTCTTTATGATTTCTTGAGAAAAATAATTTTCTAAAACTCCCACGGGAGATTGAGTGATACTTCTTTGCATGTAATTACATCCCTGGTTCCCATTCCCCTTAAACCAGTCCTGGAAGATGCACATCTGGGGATTCAGCAGAGTTAGAAACAACGCCAGTGTCCAAAGTTTCCGCTCCATGGTGGAGCTGGGTCTGGCACAGCATTAGACTAGCTGTGGCCCATCAGTCCATCGTGTGGGGTCCACATAGCTGTGAGCTAGGTGGGCAAAGGCAGAAGTGCGAGAGCACCTCAGCCCCACAGCAAGAGTCCCAAGAGAGCAAGAGCACCAAGAGAGGGAGCTCCTTTGTTTAGGAGCTTATGTATCTAAAATCTTCCCACCCTTGCAGTGCCCACACCTATTCTGGCCAATGTGACAGGCAAGTACCTTCCCTATGTCACCCAGACTTTACTGGGCATGCCTATAATATTTGCCTTCTCTTTGATCCTTCGCTCTTAATTAATAACCAGGTTATTTACAAAAGGTATCACAACTATATCAATTTTAATGCTCTGTTTAGCTTTAAAACATACCAAAATGCAACAAAGACAATATCTATAATTCAGAAAATAAAAGTTAAACTTATTTGCTGTCAACAAACAAGTGTTGGTGAGGATGCTGAATAAAGAGAACCCTAGTACACTGTTGGTGGGAATATAAATTGCTGCAGCTACTGTGAAAAGCAGTATAGAGTTACCTTAAAAAATGTTTAAAAAAATAAAAGTAAAACCAATTGTCTTAGAGATTCCACTTCTGGAAATATATCAAAAGAAAACTAAAACACTAATTCAAAACAATATATGCACCCCCATGTTCATTGCGGCATTATTTACAATAGCCAGGATTAGGAATCAGTCCAAGTGTACATCAGTAGATGAGTGGATTAAAAATCAAAACAGCCCTAACCGGTTTGGCTCAGTGGATAGAGCATCGGCCTGTGGACTGAAGGGTCCCAGGTTCGATTCCGGCCAAGGGCATGTACCTTGGTTGCGGGCACATCCCCAGTGGGGAGTGTGCAGGAGGCAGCTGATCGATGTTTCTCTCTCATCGATGTTTCTAACTCTCTATCCCTCTCCCTTCCTCTCTGTAAAGTATCAATAAAATATATATTAAAAAAATAAATAAATAAAATCAAAATCAAAACAAAACAAAACAAAACAAAAACCTGTGGTACATTTTCACAATGGAATACTACTAGGTCATAAAAAAATCTCACCCTTTGCTATAGTATCTATGGACCTAGAAAGCATTATGCTAAGTGAAGTAAGGCAGTCAGAGAAAGATAAATACCATATGATTTCACTCATATGTAGAATTTAATAAACAAAATGAACAAACAAAATAGAAACAGACTCATAGATGAATAACAGATTGACAGCTGTAGGTAGCGGGGATTGTGGGGCTGGGTATAAAAGGTAAAGGGATTAACTAAAGAAAAAGAAAAACTCATAGACACAATAGCATGGTTATTGCCAGGAGGAAGAGTGGTGGTGGAAGTGGAAAAGAGCATAGGAGGGATAAATGGTGATGGAAGGAAACTTGACTTGGGGTGGTGAACACACAATACGATTTACAGTTGGTGTGTTATAGAATCGTACACCTGAAACCTATAATATTTTGTTAAACATTGTCACCCTAATGAATTCAAGTAAAAAATAAATAAAATAAAATGCCACAATAACAAAGCAAGTTAAAATCATTATTAAAAATTAGAGGATGGTTAATCATTTTCCTTGCAATTTATGCTCCAGGTTTTAGAAATGTTATTACAGATAAACCATCAATCCTATTTGTGGTCTTGACGTAATGTGTTTTAAGAATGCAGAGGCTATCTGACCCGTATATTTTGCTTTTAAGCTTCATTAACAATACTTTAAAAATACTTTAAGTAGAGTGCATTAGTTGTGAAGTTTATGTTTTTTACTAGTAATTAACTAAGACAGTTTCTATAGCTACAATATGGATAAGTAAATTGCTCTCCCTTTACACAATATTGAATAGTTGTGTTGTAGGCCAACTCTGACATGGGCCTGTGAAGTATTTGGAGACTGCCTCAATTCCCTTATTTCAGTTTGGGTTTGGTAATACAGTTAAATTTGACATTATTAAATATTCTAGATGAGTGTGTAACTTTTGTGTAGTATGTAATGAGTATCTTTTGTTTAAGAAGCTTTTTAAGAGTTGAAGAGTTCATAAAAGGAATGTGATGCTTATCCATTCAAGCCTTTAGAGTTTAATAAGAATGTTTCTTTAATGGGAGGAAGATTGACGTAAGATTCCATATAGTACAGTGTCATTTAAAAACAAAATATTAAGTTTTTACCAAAGACTATTACAATCAACAATGGTCCACTGTAACCCTTGAAACTGAATTACAGACATATTCTGGAAATGTTTCCTATTTCTATAAGAGACATAATTCAACAAAAAATAGAGTTCTGTGGAAATTTACTGATTTTTAATAAATAATAAATTAATAAGGATAATTATTTTTAAATATAAACATATCAAAAGGACTATTTTCATATATCTTGAAAAAGAACAACCACTGTTAAAGTACAGTTAAAATAAATAATCCAGTGTTATTTGCTAAATATGTAAAATGTTTAATAAATATATAGAGTCTATATATATAAAAGGCTAAGTGACCGACCATACATCGGTCTGACCATCCAACCATCCGACTGACCAACCGGCTGGCTGGTACATATGACGTGCACTGGCAATTTAAAAATAAATGTTGACTTGTGCATGTGCGGCACATATAAAGCTCTCCCTGGCACCAATCTAGACAGAGTAGGAATATTCCTACCTGAACCCGTTTTCGGACATGGTCAGTTATAAGTTGCTTTCTCTCGAGTTCAAAGAGCATGTGACGTTAAAGTTAAAGTTGTAAGTACTTCAGCACAAGGGAAATTAGTGAAGCACTCTGAAAGTGTTTTTACTCTTAATGTGGTATACAGGAAGATATTAGAATAAGTTTAATCAATTTATCAGTCATTGTTTTTATCAATGTTGTTTTTATATCATGTTTTTGTTGTTTTCATATCATGTTTTTGTTGTTTTTATATCATGTGTTTGTTGTTGTTATATCATATTGTTATTTCTTCTAATTAATTTATTTTCAATGTGCATGAATCCATGCACCAGGCCACCAGTCATTATAAAATGTAAAATTAAATTACATATTTGTTTATGAAGATTATGGGTAATAAACAATATTATATTTAGAAAATATGCTTTTCATGAAATACACATTATTAAATTTAAAATGTTTTTCATACTAAAATTGTTTTTGCTAATTAGGTACCTAAATTAAGTTTTTCTTTACATATGTATGGTTTATATATAAGCTGTTTTATATATACTGTATTTATAAACATTTTGTATATATGTAGTTTAAATTACCTGTGTGATTAAATGTAATCTGTATAATTTTATTTCAGTAACTTTGCTGAAAATGATCTTTACAATCTCACTGTCCTATGGATTAATATAAATGACTAGAGGCCCGGTGCACGAAATTGTGCACTCTGGGTGGGTCTCTCAGCCTGGTCTGTGCCCTCTCACAGTCTGGGAGCCTTTGGGGGATGTCCGACTGCTGTGGAGGCAGGAGAGGCTCCTGCCTCCTGCCACCACTGCTGCACTTGCCAGCTGTGAGCCCAGCTTCTGGCTGAGCAGTGCTCCCCCTGTGGGAGCTCACTGACTACCAGGGGGCAGCTCCTGCATTTAGCATCTGCCCCCTGGTGGTCAGTGCGCATTCTGCTGTCAGGCTGAAACCAGCTCTCCAACATCCCCCAAGGGGTCTCAGATTTCGAGAGGGTGCAGGGCAGGTCGAGGGATCCCACTGGTGCACGATCAGGGCTGGGGAGGGACATGGGAGGTTGGCTAGCTGGGGAGGACTGTGGGAGGGGTCCAGAGCATGTCCAGCCCATCTCACTCAGTCCCCATTGACCAGACCCCAGCAGCAAGCTAACCTACTGGTTGGAGCGTCTGCCCCCTGGTGGTCAGTGCACATCATAGCAAGCGGTTGAGTGGCCTTAGCATATCATTAGCATATTATGCTTTGATTGGTTGAACAGATGCAAGATGACTGGACACTTAGCATATTAGGCTTTTATTATATAGGATTATTCTATCATTTGGAATAAGAAGTTTTACTACCTTTTTAATAATTTGCTACATTTTAAACCAGAATTTTCTCAGAAAACAGAAGCTGAAAAGGAGAGTAGATGAGAAGACTTCAAGTAATATTCAAAACCTTTCCACCTAAAACCACAGGACAACGGAATAAAATGCTTCCTGTTCAATTATCTACATTGTTTCTTTGAAAAAATATGTACTTTTTGCTTTTATTGATCTCAGACTATTACCTTGCTTCTCCAATTTATTTTCTTCTGACATATCGGATTTCCTTTGGCTTATTTGGGAGTGGAAGTAATTTGGTCATCCTAGTGAATTTTTAAGGGTTATTACGGGTACCACCTTAAAAGTGACAAATTTTATTTTACCACTGATAATGTATTATGTATTAAGGGCAAATATGTTATTCATAGTATAGTCAAAACTGCCTTATGAGTGTAGCAATTTCTATTTAATTGTGACTGATAATAAGACCTTGAGAATATTTCAATTTTTTGTCTATAAATTATATTTTTACAGATTAGAGTGAACAAAACCATTCTCCGCATATAATAATACTCTCCCCTATTTTTAAAGGAATATTTTCTCTTTTATCAAAAATAGGTTTTTAGACAAATAACGTAAATATAGACTTTAAGAACAATTAATAAATACTAATAAATATATCCTCAAAGTTTCTTGTACAAAAAATATTCTTTTAACTAAGTATACATTTGCAATCACAAATAGAGAAAATTTATGCACATGCAGATCAAAGGCTCATGATCCATTCATTTATCACAATATATGCATTGAACTTTTCACAGAAATATTTAAATAAACCTAGCTTTGTTATAACATTGGTATATATTTCCTAAAACATAGAAACTGTCTCTTTCAAGAGAATTAAATAGCCTAAACTTTAGAATAATAAGCAAAGTGATTTCTGGGTGAGTTTTTGGAAAAAAAAAAAGTGAAGGTCCATTCTTCTGTCTTATAAAAGTACAAACTTTATCTGTAAATGAGATGATACAGAATGTCATCTCAGTTAGCCTTCAAATTCATAGAGCCTGCTCTATCATCAGTGTTTATGTTATTATATTTCAACATAAATGAATATCCTTTCTATGTCAAATCAAGAAGAGCGATTCAAATATATCACTACTTACTAAAAGAAAGATATTTTAATGTGACCATTATGGAAGATATGACTAATCTAGAGCATTTCCATTTGAAAGAGAAGTGACTAATAATTGATTGGCCGGAATCCAAAGTCACAGTGGGGTTCAAAAAGCTGGTAAGTGGCCTCATAAAAAAATAGAAGCTGTATCAACCAATTGAATTTAATTATATATGAAGGTGATGATGGAGCTAAACTGCCTGTAATTGGAGTCCAATTACTCAGCTGGTCTTCCATAAAATTAATTTATCTGAAAGTTTGCCATTGTCCTGTGTTTCAGGGCTGCTGCTGGTTTAATTAGTTAACACTGAGGAATCTTGAAACAGTAAATTATTTTGTCTTTATTGCCAATTATTGGTTAACAAAAACTGTATGTAAAAAAATTAGCATCTGCTTCTAGCACAAATAGAAAAGGGCAGAATAAAGGCACTTTCTGTTTTGCCCCCACCCAAAACAAAGACACTGAAACAAAAGGCAAAAACCTTCCTGTATGTCAGATTTATGAGAGTTTTGAACTAGTGAGCTATTGAACATGCTGCCATTGCACAGTTTATTGCATAGAAAATGATTTCATAATATGTCACTTAGGCCCCTCATGGTGTACAAAAGCAAAACTTAAGTTTAACATCAATAGAAAAAAAAATATGGCTAGAGAACAGTCCTAAATATGTTTCTCTTCAGGGCTTTAAATGACTTTGCAAATATATCATAATGCTTTACCATAGTTTTAAAACGATATTTTCTGCTGAGCCGGTTTGGCTCAGTGGATAGAGCATCAGCCTGTGGACTCAAGGGTCCCAGGTTCGATTCTGGTCAAGGGCATGTACCTTGGTTGCTAGCACATCCCCAGTGGGGGGCGTGCAGGAGGCAGTTGATCGATCTCTCTCATCGATGTATCTAACTCTCTATCCCTCTCCCTTCTTCTCTGTAAAAAATCAATAAAATATATTTTAAAAAATAAAATAAATAAAATGATATTTTCTGATGCCTGTGGTTTGATAAAGTAATCTATATTAAGTTTTTCACAATTATCTGAATTACATATTAAGTTAATCACTGAACAGTTGAAACTTTTGAAAAAAAAATTGATCTAATGGTTTAGATGCCGTGCTTAGTATTGTTTTTCTAATATAACAAAATAAAACGTATTGCCACTTGTACTGAAAATACTGACACCATCCCAAAGCTGCCACCTATTGATATACTGTAGATAGATTTATTTCATTTCAATGTAATAGACTTCATCATATTGTAATTTAATATAGAAAGAATCAAAATTCATATTTTATTTTTTTTTAATTTTGAGTCCAATAATTAAAAATGAAATATAAGTGAAAATATTTAATAATAAAAAGTCAATTGCAAAGTGTTGATTTATCTGCCAGAGAAAAGTTAGTATAATCAGACCAAATATAATCTCTTTAAGTCACAGTGGAGTAGATATTGCAGTCCTCTTCTGTTATGCCATTATTTTTGTAAGAAAATGAAAAATTGGATTGCATTAAGCTTTAAAAACAGAGTTTTATATATCTTTTCCCTAAGAATATAGAAGTCTTGAGGGCAAGATAAGGTTGTGATTAATTATAACATTATCAATTCTAAGATATAATTTTAAGTGTTGAAACAGACATGAATACCTTTTAGGGGCAGCCTTATTCAGTAGATGTGTCTCTTAAGATTTGTAACCTTTACAATAAATAATTGTCTTACTACATAGTGCAACTAATGTAAGAATTGTGGTTACATTTTTCTATATTTCTTCCAAAAATAACATTGCAAACACCAATTACCTTTTAAAACCCTTGTATTCAATCCAAAATGTCAAGATAAGCTAAAGTTTTACAAGAAAACTGAAGTCGATCCTTTTTAAAAGAAACGTGCCTTTGTTCAAAAGAAGCATGATACAAAATGATCCTGAAAATAGTGTTTCTCTTTGCAAGATTTCACTAAAGTTTAAAAGGAAATGCTTTACTTAACCTATGAGTAATTATAAGTCAAGATAACTGGGATTTAAAACTTGATAGAACATTGGCAATTTCTTTATGTAGTTAACGTTTTTATTTTATGCTATTTCAACTTACATCTGTATTTTTTGAGAAAATCCAGATTTGCCAAATACTATTAACATATATACTTAAACACATCAATAATTATTTGCTTTTATTTTGGAAAAATGTAGCATATGTTGTCTTTATAAAACAATTTATCAAATATGCCTCCAAACCAGGGCTAGCAGAGATTCTTTCATTTCAATGTTAAAGTAGAGTTATTTGCCAAAATATGTGTTTCTCATACATTTATAGATAAGAAAAGACTGAAAAGAGTCTCAAGGTTTTTATTCATGAGTAATGTTTTTAGGCAGCTTTGCACAACATGTGGTTGCTTAATATTACTAAGGTCGACAAAGCAATATTGAAGTGTTCCCCATTGAGCACAGATATCAGCTCTGAAATGCCACTGAACACCACTGGAGGAAATGTGAGTGCTAATGCAGCCTCTTTTGTTAGGGCTCTGAGCGCTCTCTATTAAAAGAAGTAAACACACTCTATGCAAAAAGTGGACATTTTCTCACTTTACACGAATAACACATTTAAGAGGAAATAACCCATAATGAGAAAGACCTGTCACTGGTGTCCTACTTTCTCCGTAGCTTTTCTCAAGGCAGTAGCTTACCACAATTGCAATAGCACTCAGTTAAAATAAATAAATAAACTTTTAGATTTCAATTTTTTCTAACTTATTAGAATAAATTGCGAAAGAAAAAAAAAAGAGAAGCTTCATCTAGACTTAAAGGGACTTACCTTTGTTTGTAAGATTACCTGGTTACTTGCACCTCATTTGATATAGTCAAACTCTCAAAAGGAATTGCATTTTCTTTTTGTTATATCACAGATGTGTTAGATTCCTTTACCACTAAGCACATGTACGTACACACACACACACACACACACACACACACACACACCTAGGAAGAAAAGTTTGTCTTAGAGGAGAGCAACTTTCCTCAGATAAAGACTGGCCTCCTTATAGTTTCCCTAGTTCCCATAGGGCGCTAAACGCACTAGAAAGGTGGACAAAGATTCCTAAGGATGTCACAAGTGCACGGATAGACGTGCTTTTATGCTGGAGATATGAATTGTTCACCATTTATTAGTGTTAGAAAGAAAATCACCTTCTCTCCCATCTTTATTGAATTTCCAGTCGGTATCACCCTGGCGAGGCAGAGGCCATCAGGAAATTCAATCTTGTTCAAGAAATGTAAGTGGGAGCAGTAGGGAACCAACTAGATACTGCTGGAGATCCAAAAACCACTGCAGATTTTGAATAATTTAATTTTTTTTCCTTATGAAGAAGAAGTATCCTGGTGGGGTTTTTTTTATTTTTTTGAGAATTTTTTTTTGAACCCAGTCTTAAGTTCTATCACACAGAAAGAGGAAAAAATATCGATTTGTTCTGACAGGCCTTTGCTTCTGAACAGTGGGGTTCTTTTTCACATCAGATCCAAACTAGCATAGGACTTGCATATCCTGGGGTACCAAATCTGCAGAAACTTGACTTGAGAAAGCCAGGCCTGGGAACAGAACTGCCAGAATGGCAATAACTAGTTGCTAGGCTTCTGAAATGCATTCTTGAGGTTCTGTAGAAACATACCTGCAAATTGATTTTTTTTTTTCTCTGTGGAAACATGGTTATAACATAGAGACCTCCCCACCGGCAGCCCAGGGACATCTCCTTTCTAGTTCCCTTTGGAAATTTCTTTGGGTATTTATTTGTAAAGAAAAAAATATATAAACTGAATCTTAAAAGACATTATTTGTAATGTAAGCTTATTAAATAAAAATATCAGTAAAGTTTTGAGGAAAAATGTGTTTAATTATTTTCTACTGTTTCTGATATTTGAAAGCATTTTTTTTTATTTTATCCAGCTGGAACAACATGTCCAGTAAATACATTTAAATATTTCTAGTTAAGTTATACATGAAATTAGGGTAACTAACAACAAATAGTCGAATAACTAAGCTAAAATCTGAGTAATAAATATTATCAACAGGTGGGAATTAAATATATTTCCAAAAAAATTCATTTACTCAGAGATTCTTTTTTTTTAAGTTCCAAATTCTATTTTATTTTTATTTAATTTATTGGGGCTGCATTGGTTAATTTTTTTAATATGTTTTTATCGATTTCAGAAAGAGAAGGAGGGAGAGGGAGAGAGAGATAGAAACATAAAGGAGCCCTGACTGGGAATCAAGCTGGCGACTTCTTGGTGCATGCGTGGACACTCAACCACTGAGCCACACAGGTAGGGTTATATTGGGTAAATTTCGAGCACCCATGATCACAGACTAGACAGTATACCTAAGATGTTGCCTTTTAATTAGAGAGCACTATGAATTGATTATATATCTGATTTGCCAGTTTTGAAACTCATGTGCCCCATAAATATTGACTGGTTACCTACTATGTGGGTGCAATTTTAGTATCTTATAGTATACTAGAGGCCTGATGCATGAAGATTCATGCAAGAATGGGCCTTCCTTCCCCTGGCTGCCGGCTCCACCTTTGCTTCAGCTGGAGCCGCCTTTCTGCCTTCCTTCTGGCCCAGAGCCACCTTTCTGCCTTCCCACGCTGCCCAGAGGCCCGGAGCTGGTGGGGCAATGTGGAACACCTGGGTCATCGCCATGGCGACGATGCAAGCACCCCGCCCCACCCCTGGCCGCTCAGCGCCTGTGTATGCAAATTAACCCACCATCTTTGTTGGGTTAATTTGCATACTCACTCCTGATTGGCTGGTGGGCATCATGAAGGTATGGTCAATTAGCATCTTTCTCTTTTATTAGTGTAGATTACTCAGCTGCCCAAAACAGAAATAATTCCTGACCTGGTAGACTTTATATTCTAGCATTATTTACACAATAGTAACTGATAAACACAATAATAAATATATACTTTATGTGGTCTTTTAGAAGGTGATAATTGCTAAGAAAATATAGAGCATTGTGTGAGTGGGAGGGGGAGCTGCAAATATAAATAGAATAATTAGTATAGGCCTCCTATAAACTAGAAAATTAAATGCTTTTTTCTGTGTTGTCTGACCAGAGTACAGATGCTGTCTCTACCCCCAATTCCAATCTTTATAAAGACGAAGAAATGATGAAAATTCACAAGAAACTAGCAGTGGGCTAGAATCCAGAAAGAAATGCCAATCACTATAAAATCAAACAGAATTGGATTGAAATATACATTTAGGAGTCCATTCTCATCTGCTACTGAAACCAGAGAAAATCATGGGACTGGTGCATGTGTACAAATTGTTCTTCCCTTTCTAAGTGGTAACCACACATGGGCGCACACACGCATGGGCGTGCGCGTGCACACACACCCACACACACACACACACACACAATGTAGGAGAATCCCAGATGACTGGAGTGACTCAGCGCACCAGGATATGTAGTCCCTACAGGTAAAGGTATGGAAGGAGAGGTTGAAGCCCAATGGCCTGGGATAGCTCTTCCTGATGATTTACAGGCATGTGAAACTCAAGTTTCTAAAGTTTAACCTCATTGGTAATCTATAAAAATACCAATTATTGCAATATACAGTATTGTTCACATTTCTGAATGATATTCCATTTTTAAAATTGTAATACTCCATGCTGGTAGAGCTGAAATGAGAAGGGAAATACTGCATTTTCGTGGGGACAAGTAGATTATTTAATATACCGGTACCTTAAGAACAATTGATAAGAACCTGAAGCAGCAATTTATGCTCTAGGACCGTGGTCGGCAAACCGCGGCTCGCGAGCCACATGCGGCTCTTTGGCCCCTTGAGTGTGGCTCTTCCACAAAATACCATGCGCGGGCACGCACGGACAGTGCGATTGAAACTTCATGGCCCATGCACAGAAGTTGGTATTTTGTGGAAGAGCCACACTCAAAGGGCCATAGAGCCGCATGTGGCTCGTGAGCCATGGTTTGCCGAGCCGCGGTTTGCCGGATTCTTGCAATGGTTTAATCTAGAAGAGGTAAAAATGGAAACAAATTGAAGTGTGCAGTAATAGGCAAGGGCTTAAATAAGTTACGGTCATAAAAACATGAATTAATAATAACTATAAACAATAATATTTAGTTACACAAACATATTTATAATAACTAAATGAAAAATAAAGCCATGGTGTTTGCACTATGAACTAAAAGATATTAAAATTAATAAAATAATCCCAAAGTTAATACAAACCATGTTGATTGTTTTTAAGGAAAGATTTATGACAAACTAATTTGTATCTATATTTATTTTTTCTCCACTTTGTAAATTTTTGTAATGAAGAGGGATGAAGTGTGTTGTTCAAAAAAGGTCACTAAGGAAAAGTTTTAGTAAAGAAAGATATTCCTCACTTCGTAAATAACTGCTAGCATAATGAACAATTAAAATGTAGTGTCTTAGAGAAGCAGATTACAGCTCAATGTCTTTAAATAAGACCCCACAGATGTATTACTGGCTGAAGTCTCTGACTTGTGCCCTCACAGCCTAGAAATGCTTTGGAGTCCTGTTGTCCATATCCACCCTCTTCTTTATAGTCTGAGCCTCCACTTCATGATCTGTGCCAGCCATCAATAGCTCTCATCCTCAGTTCTCTTCCAGATATTTGTTGAAACCTCTTTTGTACCCAAAGGCCTCTTGGCTGTACAATTCCTCATTTCATATTTTTAATGGAGTCTGGGGAAGGAAAAGAAACAGACACTCAAGCTGAGCTAGACATCTTCAACTTTTTAACGTATGAACAAGAACAACTTGATCCTGACTGAAGAATTGTGGTATTTTAGCATCTAACTGTGTGGCTTGAGGTGAGTTATAACTATAAAAGAAAAAAAACATTGTCTTCCTCTATTCTTCCCAGATACCCCATGGCTGACAGACCTTAGTGTGTTCTTCATTAATTTATGGCCCTTGGTATCCAGGCATTTGTTAAATTTCCTCCTCTGGAGTATGGGAGAATCCTATGATTTGCTTTTAGTAGAACATGGCAAAGGTGATGAACTTCACCCATTGATTAATGTGTTATATATAGAAATGGTGAAGAGAGGTCCCTTCTGTGATTATATGACTCCACACGTCTAACTGGAAGAAGAGAATCCCTTGTTGACTTCAAAGAGCAAGCTGCCATGATGTAACTGCCTATGGGAGGCTCATATGGGATGGAACTGTGGGCAGGCAGCCTCTAGGAGCTGAGAGCCTCAGCCCTAAACCTGCTGCAAGGAACTGAATTCTGGCAATAGCCCCAGAGTTTGAAAGAGGACCCTGAGTGCCAGATGAGAACAAGGAACGCAGCCTTGGGAGACCCTGAGCAGAGGAAGTACCCAGCAAAGCCATGTCCAGATAGATTCCTGACCCACAAAACTATAATATGACCAATGGGTGGTGTTTTAAGTCACTAACTTTCTAGTATTTTTTTACACACATAGTATATAATATACCTCCTCATAACTGATTTAGCAATTGTTTCTTACAAAATGCAATAGAAACTACTTCTGTTACTAAGGGTCTGTGGTGTCTGGATTTTAGGGTCAGCCCAAGACTGACACTCCTCCCCAGTCAGCAGGTTATCACCATTGTGTAGCCTCATTTATTTTATTTTATATTTTATATTGTATTTCATTTTATTTTATTTAAACTCTTTATTGTTTAAAGTATTACATATGTCTTCTTTCCCCGCCCCCGTTGACCTCTCCCCATCCAGCCCCACCCCTCAGCACATGCCCTCACCCCCCTAGTGTTTGTGTCCATTGGTTATGCTTATATACTTGCATACAAGTCCTTTGGTTGATTTTATTGGAGCATTGGCAGTTATAATATGCATTTTCTAACCAAAAGTTTAAACTGACTATTATATACCACCAAAACATATTTTAAACATACCAGGAAATTTTGTCAGAGTTAGGCAAATCGATTCTCCATGCTGATATGAGTACTTTTTCCCCCTACCATTAATCACTGCCTGAAATGATACATTTTACTTATTAATTGCCACCAACTAGAATTTTAGTTCCATCAGAGCAAGATTTTCTCTGAGATGTTCACTATTGTTTCCCAGTAACTTGAGCAGAGATGGGCACACAATAGATACTAAATATATAAAAATTCTTGAATATGTCTAATAATAATTTCTGAGTAGAAAATAACAAGTCTCTAAAGCCTCAAGAAGAAATTTAGTTAGAAAGCAAATGATCCATCCGATAAGTGTGCTCCGACCTGTAAAGTTTATTTTCATTACTACCGAGACACCATGAGGAAATGAGGAGTGAGATGAGGTGGGCAAAAACAGAAAGACAAAGCCTCAGAGACCAAAGCCACACACTTAGACCTCAGAAGGAGCTTCCTTTCCACCCACCTTCTAGACAGACCTTCCCACCCATAGTGGCCTCAGTCCCAGCCCAATATTGAAAAGATTCCTGCCAGCAACACCAGCATGGGCAATAAAGTTTCAGGACGACTCACTATAACATCATCTGCACACTGCATCGTGTGCCCATCACCCAAAGCAAAGTCTCTTCTGTCCCATTTTACCCCTCTTGCCCACCTCCATCTAGCTCCCATCGCCCTTTCCCTCTGACTATCATCACACTCTTGTCCGTGTCTATGTGTTACATATTTATGTCTTTTGGCTAATCCCTTTGAAGTGCATTGAGTTGTATACTAGAAATCTGTATAGTTTTGAGAACCAATGTCACCCCAATAACTGCAATTAAAATAATTTAAAAATTAAATAAATAAAAACACCAGGAAAATTTGCAGGACGAAATAACATTTTCCAAGTGATGCTGGCCTAGATACCAAGTGGAGCAAAAAGAAAAACAATGTTTCTCAATATCTAGGTCATAGAATAGGCTCTCTCTTTACATTAAACCCACCACCCATGTTTTTCTTAGAACAACTCGAGTGCGCCTTTCCTTCTTATATCCATTTTTTTTCTAAAACCGAAGGCTATCTGTGAATGGTTCATCGTATACCCATTCATAATTCCATGCAAATGGTAGCCAGAAAAAAAATATCTAGAAATTCAGAAATGTCTAGAAATGTAAGATACAGCAAGAGAAACAAATGGGAAGATGATCAGTCACTGTGTTCCCGGCACCTTGCCTCTCTGCCCAGTTAAATCTACAATGTGTGGGCATCAAATGTGTACAGTCACCAGCCGGTGGACATATTCCAACTGGAGTTTCAGGAAGCTTGACCTTTCTCCACCGGTGACCCTCATAAAATGGGCTTTCTGAAAGTAAATTGAGGCTAACTGTGAATCTCTCTGGAGATAAGATAGTGATGGTCATAATTTTTCTCACACTGTATGTGATTGCATATCATTTGTGCTCTTTCAAATTACATATAATGGAAAACCTTTTAGTTACACAGTCCACTGTAGGGTGCTCTGAGGTAAATGCAGACAAGACAGATGATGAATGTACAGATAATCAAATAGCAGGAACCTGCTTCTTGTCCTTTCCCTCATACAAAGGAATAATGCTGAGATCTGTGTAAAACTACTGAAATTCACTAGTCACACATTCACTTGAAAACTTGGATTTTGCCACAATTTGAAATTTTAATCCAAAGCATAATATTTTCATCAGCAAAAGGATTAAACAGCGAGTATAATTCTGTGCTTTTGTGAGCTCTCACTAGCATTGCTTACAGAGTGCAGTAAATAAGTTCCTAAATATTTACCTCCATCAATTACTTGAGATGGAGATATATAAATGCAATTGAGATCAAGCCACTAAAATATTTTTATTGTTAATTGTAAAGCAAGTTATCTGTCCCTGATTATTATTATTCCCATCATCTTTGTTTATATACCTTCTTATGTGTATAACTTTATATACATAAATAGTACCCTACCTCTATACATAATCCTACTTTCTCCTTTTACTTGCTCTGTAGTGATAGAGAGAATTAGTCTTTATCCTTGGCATTCATATTTTCTAATTTGATTAAATTTGAATTCATGTACCCATTTCTTAATAAGAAATCTCTATATGAGGTTATAGAAAGAATGTCATAACATTGAACACAGTTTCCTGGGCAGAATGTAGCTGTCTTGACAACTTCCTTATGCTGATCGGCAGAATTTTTCTAAATGCATAAATTCATGCAGATTTCAGGCTTTGAAAAAGGATGTTATTTTCAGGTCCCTACCATGACACCTCTGAAGCTCAACCCAAATATTTATGTCCATGGCCAATAGTGGCATAATTCTTCCTTTAAAATTAAAATATGACTTTTTCAATTATTTTTATAAAATCATTGTGTCCTTTATTTCTATGGGTTTTTTGTTGCTCAAAAGAAGAACCATTCAATGCTAGCTTAGATGAGCAGGTAGAGATGTCATTCTCCAGTTTTTATAACATTTGTATTGTTATTTTAAAATAATAGAAAACATTTTCCAACTTATTCATAAGTATCTATATATATAAAAGCCTAGCAACCAAACAGCTGAATGACCAGAATGACCGGTCACTATGACACACACTGACCACCCCAATCACCTGATGGGGGACTTCCGGCCAACCTCCCGGTCCCTCCCCCTGGCCAGCAGGTACCAATCACCCGATGGGGAACCAGGAACTGGAGGCGGGTGGCGGCGGATGCGGGCAGTGCCAGGCCAAGGTGGGTGCGAGTTGGGGGTGGGGCTGGCTGCCGGCATCCAGGGGAAGGAAGACCCAGGCCAGCAGCTGGCATCCAGGGGAAGGAAGGCTCCGGCAGGCCCTGATTACCAGCCAGGCCTAGGGACCCTATCCATGTACGAATTTTGTGCATCGGGCCTCTAGTAATATATAAAGAAAAAATCACTACAATGAGCTTTTGAGGCTTTTAGAGTTCAAATGATTATAAGGTTAACAAAATAATATTTATGATTATGAAAATAAATATCACAAAATTTTACTGAAGATTTTTCTTACATTTAATATGTTTTGTGTGGCTCTGCTATATAGTATATCTTATTACAATCTAAACTTTTACACTTTGCAACTGAGTACTGATGAAATAACATAGAATCTGACTCTAAGCTTCACTGTATATATATTTCATATTTTTGCTGTGTATTTCAAGTGTAGTGAACTACGAAATGTTAACTACTGCTTAAGATATTTCCACAAAAGTTCATATTGTCTTCTCATTTAAAAAAATTTACCTAGTCAAAATATCATCAGAAAGAACATAAATATATATATAATAAATTTATATATTACATATATAAATTGAGTACATGGGTATTGAACTAACATTACTTAAAATCCACAGCTATAAAATACTTTTATAAATAAATTATTGCCTTAAAATATTTATTCATAAAAATATTACATGGATATTTAAAAAATGTATAACTGGTTATAACTGGCATGGTATCAACTTGTAAAAAAAAGTGAATATTTCCAAAAGTTAATGAAATGGTATTTCCACCCTTTATGTCACTAAATCCTGTAGGCCTTACCCTAACTTTTCAACTCACTTGTTCGTCTTTACTAAAATCCCATATGCATTGGGAGCTTCTGATACATCTACTGTGCCCATGTGATCTATAGCAGAAAGAAATCCCAAAAGGAGTTCCCATGCTTAGAATTATTGGAAACATTTATATAATGTGATTTTATTAATATCCTAATAAAAATTCATTGAAATATAAAACAGTTGTCATGAAAAACTGTCTCTTTAAAATGAATGGAAAAACAGCTTTGATTTTTCCTTTATTTCTGAGAAATGATCAGGCTGATTGTCATTTGGGAAAATACCCAATGAAAGCAAGTTGATAGATTGTTTAAAAAAAATAAACAGAAAAAAAAGCACATAACAAAAAAACACCTAAACAAATATACTCTAATATATGATGTGAATAATTTATTTGTTAAATATGCATGCTCTCCAGTGTCTGATATTTGTCCTGATTTTTATTGCTTTTGACATTGAAAATTTTATAATTAACATGATCAACATTAGGCTATCATTACTGAATAGAAAACAACTTTCTAACTACTTACTGACTGTGGTATCCCATAATTGCCATAATAGTTATGATATGTTCATATACATAATACCACTTTTAAAATCCTGCAAAATATTAGGTTCCTAAAGGGTGCTGAAAAATTTAACTGCTGAAGCATTCTGAGGTTGAACTACAAAACTTCTCTTAAAGAATGACTTGGTGACAAGACCTAGGACCTGTTCTAGCCACATTAAGTTAGCTGGAAAAACATAGACTATAGAGTATGGAGCAATGAAAATTTTATTTAACCAGGATTGTTACTACCAAGAGAGTTTGACAAAATGAGAATAGGGTAAAAGTTAATACAACTGAAGTATTGTAATGACTGAATTAAAGTTGTGTAGCAGAGGAAAGTTAGGGCATGAGGGAATTGAGGAGCACCAAAAAAAAAATCGTAGATCTTATGATGTTTGAAATACATGAAGAGTCATCATGCAATTGCAAGTACGTTCTCAGAGAGTGGAATACTTAAGAGAATATTATGCTAAGTGAAATAAATCAGTCAGAAAAAGCTAAGAACCATATGATTTCACTCATCTGTGGGATATAAATGGAAATTCATGGACACAAGCAGCAGTGTGGTGGTTGCCAGAGGGAAGAGGGTGTGTGTGGGAGGTGGGGGAGGGGGGAGTGAAGGGGGCCTGATATATGTTAATGGAAGATGATGTGACTTTGGGGGGTGGCCACACAGTATCATAGAAATCTATTCCTGAAATGTATATGACCTTATTAACCAATGTTACCCCAATAAATATAATTTTAAAAAAAGAAAAAAATGTCAGGTATTCAATATTAGTAGTGATAAGATCTAAGGAAAGACAAGTGTGTGTGTGTGTGTGTGTGTGTGTGTGTGTGTGTGTGTTTAATAAGGATTTATGAAGACTGTGTCCTACTAATCCCATATAAACATATTGTTTGCCCTAGTAAAACTAAAACCTTTGCCTTCACCAACCTCTGATCACACTGTGCTTTTTCATTTTACTCTGTGTTTCTTGCTTTCCCCACCTTGCAGAATCCTGCTAGTTTTTAATCTCCTCCATGAGCAATTTCTTAGTATACTAGGCATAAACCACCTACCATTTTTCATCATACATTATTAATCCTATATAATAAAAGGCCAGTATGAAAATCAACCAAATAGCGGACTGACCAGTCGCTGTGATGCGCACTGACCACAGGGGGAGCTCCCCTCAGCCAGAAGCCAGGTTCGTGGCTGCTGAGCACAGTGGCAGTGGTGGGTACCTCTCCCACCTTTGCAGCAGTAAGACATTCCCTGAGGACTTCCGGACTGCAAGAGTGTGCAGGCCAGGCTCAGGGACCCCCCTGAGTGCACAAATTTAGTGCACCAGGCCTCTAGTATAAATATAAATATTTATAAGTTTTAAGGTGATTTTACTCATAAGTTAATTAATATGAGCTTTCCTTATTACAATGAACCTCTTATGATATAGATATCAAGAACTTATCAAAAAATTTATATTAACAGGTATATTAAGCACTTGAGGAACAAATGAAACGAATGGAAAAACAACAAAATCCCATTTTTTATTCTAAAATTCTGTTTAGATCTCACTAAGGTACCCAGATACCTGATTGATCGGATAAAGGTTAACATTTTAATATTATTACTTTTACATCCTGACTTGGGTTAATACATATAGCATACTGAAACAGAACCTAGAAGACTGGTGTATAATACTTGGCTCTTTTGCATAATAGATGACAGACTCAAAAATGTCATATAAGGAGCCAAGAATATGATGACAGAAAATGATTTGACTTTGAATGGTGAGCACACAATGCAATATACATATTATGTATCACAAAAATGTACACTTGAAACCTATATGATCTTATTAACCAATGTCACCCCAATGAATTTAATTAAAATAACTAAATAAATACAAAAATAATTTTTAAAATAACAGAAGAGAGCACAAATGAAAAATAAGTAGTAAAAGGGTAGACCTAAATCTAAATACAAGGTGTTCCCAAAAAATGTATACTCAGTTTAACAGTTGATAGCTCAATTTTGAAAATAAATATATTTTAATAAACATTGCCTTTATAATTATTCAAAGTGTGTGTATACATTTTTGGGAGACATCCTATATATCAATAATTATCCTATATAATAAAAAGCTTAGAATGCTAAGGGTCCAGTCATCTGGTTGTCTGTTCAAACAATCAAAGCATAATATGCTAATGATTGGGGGAGCCAAGTTGGCAGCATAGGTAAACACCTGTACTTGCTGCCTCTCACAACCACATCACAATTACAACTAAAAGACAGCAAAACTATCATCCAGAACCACGGGAAAGCTGACTGAGTGGAAGTTCTACAACTAGAGGTAAAGAAGAAAGCGCATTGAGACTGGTAGGAGGTGCAGAGGCACGCACGAAATGGGCTGGCAACCAGGTGTGCTGCTTTTTTTAATCGGGATGGAGATACAAGCTCCCGATTGCTCTGAACTCCAGTTCCGGGCGAGACTACCTCTGGTGACCCAGACACATACAGGGAGAAACTGGACTGTCTGGCTTCAGGCCAGATAGTGAGGGTGGCTTGCTTTCAGAAGGAAGGTGCTCACAGTGGTCATTGTTCCTGCACCGGGACCTCTCCAGTGCAAGGCTGACTGGTAGCCATCGCTATTTGCTCCACCCAGGAGATTCTGTGAGAACCGCCTCACCCAATTTACAACCCCACCCAAACTGTGAACAGTGGCTTTTGCATATGAATGGCCTGTCCTTTCTCAGCCTAAAACCTATCAAACAAGCAGCAGCATTAACAGCCTGCCTTGCTTCACAACTGGGCCTTATCTGGCACTTCCAAACCCAATACAAAGAGGAGGAATCTGCAGATCTCTCTGTAGCTCCTGCTGGGTGGCCCCAGGCAGTGGCTGACTTTGCACCTCCTTGGAGATCCAAAAGCCAGTGTACCCAGTGGTCAGTGCAAGACCATAAAAGATTACAACTCTTCACATCCATAAGTGACACACTCAAGGGGCAGACTCAGTGAGCACCAAAGCCCCACTGAAGCAAGTCCTGACCCATTAGGGTGTCTTCTGCACAGCAGCTCTTTCATTGTAGACACAGCTGGTCCTCACAGCCAATTGGCCTGTTGGTCAATTCCTTCCAGTGATACCAATAGCAATCAAGGCTTAACTACAAAAAGACTGTGTACACAGTCCACACCTCAGGTAATTAGGGAGGCTGAGCCACTGGGCCCTATAGGACACCTAACACACAAAGCCACTCTATCAACACAGGGAAGCAGCCAAAATGTGGAGACAAAGAAACAGGTCACAAATGAAAGAAATGGAGGAAAGCAAACTACTGGATATAGAGTTCAAAACCACGGTTATAAGGTTACTCAAGAATATTCTAGAAGCCTCCGAGGACTTTGAATGAGCCCTTCAAGGATCTTAGTGAGAATGCCAAAAAAAAATGGAAAAGGACCAGTTAGAAATTAAGCATACACTGACTGAAATAAAGAATAATATACAGAGATTCAATGTTAGACTAGAGGATTCCAATAATCAAGTCAAAGATTTGAAGTACAAGGAAACAAAAAGCACCCAACCTGAAGAGCAAAAAAAAAAAGAATCCAAAAATATCAAGATAGTGTAAGGAGCTCTGGGACAACTTCAAGCGTACCAATATCCGAATTATGGGGGTGCCAGAAGAAGACAGAGAGCA
>NW_005354010.1:871745-888243 GCF_000412655.1 Myotis brandtii
GGAGAGCTATGAGGGGGAAAAAAGAGAAACATCTGTAATAATCTGAATAATAAAGATTTATAAAAAAAAGAAACTAAAAGAAAAATATGCTAATGATATGCTAAGGCCACTCATCTGCTCTCTATGACATTCACTGACCACCAGGGGGCAGACAGTCAAGCAGTTGACCAGTCACTATGATGTGCACTGACCAGCAGGGGGCAGACTCTCTGACTGGTAGGTTAGCTTGCTGCTGGGGTCTGGCCGATCAGGACTGAGTGTGATGGCCCAGACATGCCCTGGAGCCCTCCTGTGGTCCCTCTCCAGCTGGCCAACCTCCCATGTCGCTCCCTGGCCCTGATTGTGCACAGGTGGGGTCCCTCAGCCTGGCCTGCGTCTGCAATCCAGGACCCCTCAGGGGATGTCAGAGAGCTGGTTTCAGCCTGATCCTGCAGGTTAGGCCAAGTACCCCACTGGTGCACAAATTCGTGCACTGGGCCTCTAGTAGTATATTAAATAGTCTGAGCACACTCATTAAAAGACAGAGATTTTCTAATTAAATAAATAAGATCCAACTATTTGCTGTTTACATGAAACTTACTTTAAGTAAAATGATATGGGTAGGTTAAAAATTAAAGGATAGTAAAAGGTGTACTATATAAATATAATACAAAGTAAGCTGGAGTAGCTGTATTAATATCAGACAAAATAGACTTCAAAACAAGGAAACTTATAAGCAGTTTTTTAAAAGTCATATAATTTATATAGGCATTAATCTCTATTCCTAATAAGTGCATTCTAATCAATTTAATGGTGATGTGCACTGAATTAAAAATATTTGTATGATGTACTAGCAGTTACCAAAAGTGAGATCTTAGGCAATCATTTTGAAACTCTTTTTTTCACACATACTTGTTAATTATAAAATCACAGATCTATTAAGTAGCTAAAATAATATAAATATCTTGTGTATTGTAACACTCTAAATAAATATTAAATGTTATCATAATCTCCTCTTATTAACTTTGGGTGAATTAATGCTTTTATATATGTTTTCTAGTGCCTATATTAAGTATGTTGATTTAAAACTTTAAACTTTCAAATATTATATATCAACTTAAACTGAGTTGTATATTAGCAATTAATATACAAAAGGTCTGATATACTTAAAAATATCAAAATATTTTATTATCCTATTTGTTTGCTATTATTTTGCCTGTTAATATCTGCAAGTTTTAAAATTCTATCAGTTTTCTATTGTGTAAAAAGAAACTTTCTTTTATGTTTCATGAATTGCAAATATTCCACAGTGAATCAGAAAGTTTAAAAGGCATTCTGTGAGAACCTTATGTTAATATAGAGGTACTCAAACATTATTTTTACAATATTTAATAGTATAGATGTTATTATAATTGTACAAACATTAAAGCTTCAAATATAATTAGCTCAATATTCTGGACTTGCTATATTTCCTAATTTTATATCATTGCCTATAGAGTTTTATTTCCAATGTTATAGTTTACTTTAAAAATCAAAAGGGGTGCATATATCATTTCTGATTGGTGTTTCTGGTTTCTTGGGATATAATCCTGAAAGTGGGTTTACTGGGTCAAATGGGAGTTCCATTTTTAACTTTTTGAGGAAATTCCATACTGTCTTCCACAGCAGCTGCACTAGTCTTCATTCCCACTAGCAGTACATGAGGGTTCCTTTTTATCCACATCCTTGCCAGCACTTGTAGTTTGTTGATTTGTTGATGATAGACATTCTGACAGGTGTGAGATGGTATCTCATTGTTATTTTGATTTGCATCTCTGGGATGCATAACCAATGGACACAGACACTGGGGCAGTGGGGGCTTGCCCTGGGTGGGAATGGCTGGGGTGGGGGTCAAGTGAGGAAAAAGGAGAAATATGTAAAACTTTAGAAAATAAATAAATAAATAAATAAATAATCAAAAGGATGGTCCTACCCAAGTGGCTCAATTGGTTGGAGCATTGTCCCATGCACCAAAATGTTTCCAGTTTGATTCCCCATCAGGAAACATGCCTGGGTTGTGGATTCAATTCCAGATTGGGGCACATAAGAGAGGCAACTGATCAATGTTTCCCACTCACAATGATGTTTAACTCTCACTCTTTCTTCTTGTTCTTGTTGTTCTTGTTCTTGTTGTTCTTGTTCTTGTTGTTCTTCTTTTTGTTCTTCTTCTTCTTGTTCTTCTTCTTGTTGTTCTTCTTCTTCTTGTTCTTCTTGTTCTCCTCCTCCTCCTCCGCCTCCTCCTTCTTCTTCTTCTTCTTCTTCTTCTTCTTCTTCTTCTTCTTCTTCTTCTTCTTCTCCACCTCCTCCTCCTCCTACTCCTCCTTCTCCTTCTTATCCTCATCCTCATCCTCATCCTCCTTCTCCTCCAGGGATGGGATAAAATATAAACAATAAACAAAATAGGAATAAAAATGAAGTGGATGTAGGTAAACAAGGGAAAAAATATGTGCAAAATGTCAGAGTTCTAAATTTAAAATACAACAAAATTTTGAATTTAAGAAGTTCCTTTTATAATGAACTTATACATTTTCTAGTGAGTATCCATATGGTTCTTTTCCTATGGAACATACAATGAAAGTTTGTATTTATTAAACTTATTTTTTCTATACCTGACTGTGTTCTGTCTTAAACTTTAGCCATATGGTATACCATCTGTTGGAGAAAATCCTTATCTTTCTTGGATTCTGATTTTAGTTAAAATTAAATTGTCCTTCAAGGCACCATTTTACCTGGTACAGATAAATATAACTATCTTTTTCAAAATATATTTTTCTTGATTTCTGAGAGGAAGAGAGAGGGAGGGCAAGATAGAAACAATAATGATGAGAGATAATCATTGATTGGCTACCTCCTGCATGCCCCCTACTGGGGATCAAGCCTTTGGCATGTGCTCTGACTAGGAATCTAACCATGTCTTCCTGGTTCATAAGTTAATGATCAACTATTGAGCCATGCTAGCCTGGCAAATATAATTTTCTATAGCTCAAAATTCCAACAAGAACAATTTATTGAAAAGTCAGGCGTAATGGCTTTCACTTGCAGTTAGGTTGCAGAAACCACAAGAAACTATTTTAGCAACCTCACTCCAACAGGAAAGCTGGGTAGGCTTAAAAAAATCATAAATTTGTTTCTTTGTTTGTTTAACCCATGAGAGAGCTTCAAGTGCTAGAAATCTAAGTGAACTATATTGAAGGCAGTGATGAACCTTTAGATAGAGGAGACCCATGACTGTCTGCCCTGCTGCTGGACAAGGAATGTGCCACAGAGGAGAGTAGGAGAACCAGAACACCTGGGAATACACATTCAGCAGCCTCATAAAGGCTCTCAGGAGAGAGGAACTCAGAGACTCTAGCTCCACGGTCAATCTACACCCACATGCATATTTTTCTATTAACCTCCATCGAGTGCCTTGGCCCACTTTTTCTTTCTTTTTTAAATTAAGGCCAAGCCAAGATTGTTTAAGGAAATTCCCTGTAGGGCCTTCTCCCTCCAAGTGTAAGGCAGTGCCATTGACACTGGGCACAGGGCAAGGGAGCTGAGGGAGACTTCTTTGAGTATTTCACTGACACAGTTCTGCAAAGGTTGAGGTATCAAGGCAAGGTAAGCAGAGATTTCTCAAGGCACAGAAAACCAGGGGCAGAACTAGGGAGAAAAGAGATGCTAAAAACTGGCAGCCTAATTTTAAAACAAAGTCTCAAATGGTTTGGAAAACTGATAGCTGACCTGTGCATCTCAATAATATCTCCAGAGTGTTTCTGAGGCTTAGATTTCAAGCAATGTTGAAAAGAATGCCCTGATGTCACCTTCAAAATATTTGGAGCTATTAGTGAACTGATTCTAAATATTGCAACAAACTTCTGAACTAACTTATCTAAAGAATAGATTCACTCAACTCCACACACTAGGATACCAATAGAAGTCATGTGACCTTTTCTGGTTTATATATTATATACTTTATATATTTTCACTATTCCCTTAACCTGAGTGTTTGTCATATATTTACTTTGTGAGCCATGATTTCTGTGCAACACATTTATCCAATAAAAATGTGTGTCCTAGAAAAAAATATGTTATACAAAAAATTTATATTAATCTAGTACATATTAGTCCAAACTGGAAACAATCTAAACGTTGATCAATATATGAATGGATAATCAATTCTTCCTGTATTTTATACAATGAAGTACCACTAAGCAATAAAGAATACCATTAATACAACTAAAAACATGTATGATCTCATAAGAGCTATATTGAGCAGAAAATGCTAGATACAAAAAAATTTCATTATGGTTTCATTTTTTATGATGTCTCAGAACAAGCAAAACCAATCTTGGCTGACAAAAATCAGAACACATCGTGGGTGGTGAGAGATTCATAGAGAAGTGTCCCAAGGCAACTTTTCTGGGTGATGGAAATGTTCTACATATTCATTGGGGTAGTGATTACATGAGAGTATTTAATTATCAAAACTAATTGAACATTATGATTTTGATGTGTATACATGATGCTTTAATATAAAAATTTAAAAGAAGTTTTAAAACGTATTAGTCAAGCATCACAAAATTACACATTACCAATGAACATATATCTGAATATTTTCTTTTACTACTGAAAAAGTCAGAAAAAAAGATATAAAAATAGTTATGTCTTGTTGTGTAGTGATTTACTTTTTTAGGGTGAATACAGTTTTCATGTATTTTTTTTTTTTTGCTGTAGGCATCACCACATATTTTATGTTCAAGCTCTGATTATTTTAAATGTCTTATAGGAAATGAACCAAAGCAGTATATAGCATATCAATAAGAAGAAAACAATTGAAATAAAAAACACTTTAGTTTTTTTATGCTTCTCAGCTACTGAGTAGAATTTAAGAAATAAAAGGTATTTACAAATTTAAAATTATTTTATTTATGCAATGTAATGTTACATACTGGGTAGAATTACTATATGTAATGAACATTTTTTTTCTATTTTAACTCACTGAATTAATTGGCTTGAGAGGCAGCAGAGTAATAAAAAAAATTGACTACAGTAGCTAATATAAGTATAGCTACTTTATTCAAAGGAATATACTTTTAAAAAGTTGAAATCACTCGTCACCAATGGGTTGTATTTGTTGGATCCATTACTCACGCCTTGCTTCGGTCTCTATTAAAAGTCCTTACTGTAAATTTCCTAAATGTTTCCTTCTCTTTAAAATTCCACCATTGTCTCTGTGGACACACTTATTTTTTGGATACTTCATTACCCTACTTTCTACGATAATTTCACGCATCAAATCACACACACACACACACACACACACACACTCACTCACACACACACACACACACAGAAACCTGGGTGACACTGTTGCCATGCATTTGTGCTATTCAGAGCAGATACACTTAGCTCAGTGCTATCCCCAAAAGGACAAACTAACCACAGGGTTTTATAGAGGAAATAATAGCAATAGTTCCAAAGAGCAAATAAAATACAGGCCAACCATATATGTAGGCTTACATCTAGCAAAATAACAGTCAATTCCCAATTTCAAGTTTTATTATTGATTGCCCTCACTGAATTTTTTAAACCTATATATTTTGTGATTGCTTCATCCAAATTGTTCAGCTTAAAACAATATATCTAGGGACCCAGGAGTAGCTGGAAGGAAGTTCAAACACAGGTCAGCATGCAGCCTAACTGAGCTTAGATTTCTAGATCTTTAGCTTAAATTAGAAGATCATTAAAAATCAATGTACTGTGATGTGAAATGGCAGCTGAGTCTCTGTACACAAACAACATGCAGAAACTTGGACAGGGTGTTGCCTCACAGATATGATGAATTCTGAAAGCCCCAACAAAGCTTGCAAAAAGAAAACATGAAGAGTTCAAGGCTCTCATCCCCCCTCCTTCAAAGCCTCAGATGAGCTAAGTGGGTAGTAAAATGCCCTTGTAGTGAACTCAATAGAGCCTATAAAATGTATATGGTTTGTAAAGAAGTACTTTATATAATTCCTCTAATAGGCGCTGGGGAGAGAGACAGCACACAAGAAAGAGGAAGACAGAATAAGGCAATGATTAGTGATTCGGATTCAGTCAAGAAACTGATGAAAGGGATAATTCATTCTGCTGTTTTATCTTGTACATCTTCTCATATCATTTTGTTTCTATGTTTTTCTCAATTGTTAGCATTTTTATAATATTACATTGCATTAAAACTAACATCAAGAAGTACAATCATTTTACCTGACCCCTATTTCATGTTAATTAGGCTATGTGTGTCTGAATGATGCTTGTAGGTCTATTATCATCTGACTCCATTTACAAAAACATCTTAAATGAAAAAAGGACTTGAAACAGAAAGCATAGTTTCTTGTGCTTTGTATTTGGAAAGTAGATGGGCCTGAAAATTAGAAAAATAATCTAAAATGTATGTTAAAGGTGAAGGAGAAATACTATATATGATAATATTCAACAGAGTGCCAGATTTCCCTCAGAAACTTCTGTTATCAAAGGGAAAAGGAGAAAGCAGAAGTAATATACTGTATGGAGTATAAATACTTAATACTAAATATGCCTGTTATATCACGATAGATGAGCTTTACCTGGGTCTAAATTCTTAAAGGAATTTGTCACTCTAATCCTTATATTAGATACTCATTAATTAGTGGTAAATAGTACTTAACAGAGATTTTATTTATTTTTAAAATACATTTCTTTATTGATTTCAAAAAGGAAGAAAGAGGGAGAGAGATAGAAACTTCAATGATGAGAGAGAATCATCGATTGGCTGCCTCCAGTATGACCCCTACTGAGGATTAAGCCCACAACCCGGGCATGTGCCCTTGGCCGGAATTGAACCTGGGACCTTTCAGTCCACAGGCTGATCCTTTATCCACTGAGCCAAACTGGCTAGGGCAAAGTATTTAAAGGTTTTTTGCATAAAAGGAAATCATAGATTTCTTTAATCTAACCCCTTTTTATGTCAATTCTCCATAACTAAAGTTCACAGGATTAAGACCCTTCTCTGCAGGTTTACACTAATCCTATCTAATAAAAGGGAGATATGCTAATTGACCCTCATGCTATTGCAAAGATGGCAGCGCCCACAGCCAATAAAGAGGGAATATGCTAATTAACTATCAAGCCCTCAAAGATGGCAGTGCCCACATCCACAAGATGGTGGCACCCAGTCCCCTAGGCAGGCCCAGCTGCTCTGCACACCTGCTTCCGGAGTCCTCCAGTCCCCTCAGCCCCCCAGTCCCCCAGGGCTGCCCGAGGCTCAGGTACCAGGGCCAGCAGAGGCTTGCGCTGCTGGCAGTGGCAGCAGAAGAGTTGTGCTGGCGTCACCTTTCCCTGATTGCCGGGTCACCTCCCGCCCTTGAGGGCTCCTGGACTGTGAGAGGAGGCAGGCCGGGGTGAGGGACCCCCCCTCCAGTGCATGAATTTTCATGCACCGGGCCTCTAGTATGTTATAAACAGGCAGAGACTACACCCTTGACAAAAGCATGAAAGAGTTCCCTAGACTTCTTATTTATCACCTTTTTTTCAGTGTTAAACATTTCAAGTATATTCAAGTTTCACCATATTCTATGTTACAGACATTCAAAATTCCAGGTTCTGCAAATAGAAGGTATGCAAATATCAAGTTCAAACAAGGCCTGTTGGTCTCTAGTCTCTTATCCTCCCCCTTTCACTTTTAATTCACCAAGGGATTAATTACAATAATAATTAATTACTATAGCCTACACATATTCACATATTTAATAAAATATATTTCTAAAAACCTAGAGGAAATAGTTACAATTCAGAAGCTTCAGGCAATTTTGAGGATGATAAATTTACTTTAGGCATTTCTAAACTTTATTTGAAAAATAATCTTGAAATCTGAGCACACTAGGGAGGGAAGAATACACATGGTCTTCATTTGTTTATATCAATCAATGTAATCATAAACATGTTCATTATATTGTTATTATAGTTGTGCTATGCTTAAAACATTTATGATAGTAAAAAATGAACACATAAATTGTATGTAGATGCTTACATATAATGTCTACATTAGAAATCTTTTTTCTAAAACTTCAAATACTAGGTTGTTTAAAGTGCCTTTTTCTGAAGAAAAATGACCTGTATTTGGAATTCACATAAAATATACTATCAACAAATTGGAATATTTCTTACACTTTCCTTTGGGGCAATACTGAACTCTTGCTCTATATAGCCAGTCACAACAGTTGAACATTTTTTAATGAAGCTAATGTACAATGAATGGTGTGTGTATGTGTGTGTGCATTTCTTAACAGTTTTTTATCTGGAAAAAAAATTAAAAAGTGAGCATCACCAATAGAGAACTTCTGGCTGAAGTCTCCAATAACCTGGTGAACACTTCTGCAGGACTTAAAATGCCAAAGACTCTCACATGCAGTCTCAGACCCTAAACATAATATCTCACACTTGTGGGGACAGGATATAGAGTATTGTGGGCAAAGGCCTCCTAGTGGATTTCCAGAAAAGTGGGGAAAGAGTCATGTAATTACTTTTAGGAGAAAAGAGTGTTTTCTCCGAGAGCTAGGGAGCCAATGGCAGAAAAGTCAGGTCAGAAACTGGTGATTTCTGTGAAAGAAATCCTTTTGAAGGGTGTCTCTCCACAGATGCTTTCTCCTTGCTGTTGGAAAAAGTTCTATATAGCATACAAATAAAAACCTTTTCTACTTGCATTCTATGGTAAAATGTGATCAACCCACATAGTTTTGTGAGATGACATTGCAGAAAAAAAGGAAAAAGGAAGGGTTCTCTCTCTCTCTTTCTTTCCTCTCCCTCCCCCTCTCATCACTCTGCTCACTTCTGACCCTTTCTTTCCCCAATTCCTCTCTACTAGTGTCTATGGCCAGGAAGTAGCAATCTATCAAAAGCTTGTGTCCAGAAATCCTGGGGAAGCCAACGCAATAGGAAGAGATGCCCATGGGGGACTAGAGGGTTGTCAGACAGAGCAGAGAAGCTGCTAGCTGGACAAATCATGAGCTGATATAGAAACAACTTCATGTTAATTTTTTCAGATGTAGTAGGAGGTGTTTCTCAAAAGAAGGAAACATCAGCTTTTGGAGTATAAGTGTGAAACGTGGAACCCTTAATAACACAGTGATTTTTAAAAAATATATTTTTATTGATTTTAGAGAGGAAGGGAGCAGGAGATAGATAGAAACAGCCATGAGGAGAGAAAATCATTGATCAGCTGCCTCCTGCACATCCCCACAGGGGATCGAGCCCACAATCCAAGCATGTGCCCTTGACCAGAATCGAACCCACAACGTGTCAGTCCGCAGGCCGACACTCTATCCACTGAGCCAAATCAGCTAGGGAAACCCTGTGGTTTTTTAATGTGAATATTTATTACTTGATTTCAAACACATTATTTTGCCTTGTGACAGTATTTGAGCCTAATAATTCTACCCTTGCTCTAACTACATATTTGAATTTTAAATTTTGTGAAATGAGAAGTCATTTCATCATGCCATTTTTTGTAGTCACAAATTCAAAAACTTCCTAGGAGATGAATGAGTTGGCTTTACCTCAAGCCAGTACATGTGGGCCCTCTGCGCTCTGGGGACTGGGGACACAGCTGACAGTCAAAGCCACAACACCTGCTGGAGCCTGGATGTTCCAAAGGTGGGCCGGGGAGATGGCTTCTAACTTACTGGTTTCCCAGTGGAAACAAACAAAATAGTTTGCTCTATTAGATCATGGCTTGTCTTGGAAATCATCCAGCTGGGGAAAGGCTTTAATTTTTGCTAGCATTCTGAAGAGATCATCAGTGGGAGAGGGTATTCTGTGCATAAACAATTCAGGAATTAAGAGAATGACTACAAATAGCACACTAGTTTTGAACTGCAAAGCATGTGAAATATTCCAAAGGAAATATCTCTGAAGTGTAACCATATCTCTCTAACTAAAACATTGTTAAATGCTCATATCACCCAAGAATTAGGAAGCTACTCAGTGATAACAGCATTGTTTCAAGAGGGGATTCAATCGTATATTTATCTAGGAAAGGAAAACTTTATGCCTAATTTTCACTGTCCTTTGTTCATATTGATTTTTATCATAATTTAGAAGTATTCCCGAACACAAAAGCAGAATAAACCTCCCTTTCTTATTACACTAGAGACCTTTTTAAGCAGCAGAGGATTTTGATTTAGATTCAGGCATTAAAATTAAATCACACATCCTAAGGAAAAATGATCTGTAATAATGAAAGCCACACACATGGGATATGAAAGTGCGATTGAATAATGAAGCAAACTACAGTTGCAGTGTTTGGGGCCAGTATGATTAAATGAAGAGTGCTTTTGAAAACAAATTTCTTCCTTTGTCATCTATCGATTGCTGGCATATTAGCAAGCAAATTGCTGGAAGAGATGAATATCATAAATTAGAAAGGAATTATTTTTTCTCAATTAAAGTAGCTTCATTTATGGATGCACTGTGGAGGCTGTTAGGACAGTGCCCGTAGGTATAATTGCAAGACCCACTGATTCTTCAGTAGTAACAGGCTGATATAATGGCAGTTACTCTATAACTGTTACTTGCTGACTCTAAGCACCAGGTAGAGAGAATGAGTGATTCTAGTTTTGACAGTTTGCTCATTACCTGGGATTCTTGGCTCTCATCCATTAACACCACCCAAGGCAGTGACCTAGGTCAAAATGCTTCTTCATTAATTCTGAGCTACTTTGAGAGCTCTGAGTTTGGGCCTCTTTTTTTTTTCCCTCCCTTCTTTTAAATCAACATCTTTATCTTGTTTGATCCATTTTAAGATTTTCTGATTTAAATGTTTATTAGTGATAGCTTAACCAAGTTACAGAGTTTTATAACATTTGAAAAAAAGACATTTTCTTTTTTCTATTGGGTGATAAAGATCATTATAGTACATACTTTTTTATTAGCAGATTAAACAGATGAGGATGGAATCCAATTAACTCATGTAAAGGGTTTCCACCCATGTATTATGTGTGTGTGTGAGTGTGTAGTTTTTAGGGCACTAATGTTTTGGGAAAACACTGAGCTAGTTTCATTCACTTTGATTTCCATCACAAAAGAATGCATTTTTTCAATTAGTCCTCATAAACCAGAGACCTTTTTTTGGTAGTGGGCAGAAAAAGTACTTCGAATCTTTTTCTGACCCATGCTATGTCATTCTGTATTAATTTCATTCAATCTTTGACAGTTGAGAAATGTGAAGTATGTAATCCATAAAATATTAATGATGATCATTTTGTGATATATTAAAAGATAATTAACTATTTTTATTTATATTAATATGAAATATTTTTTTAAAAAAGGAAGAAAAGCCTTCACAATTATAACACTTAAAAAATCCCCCAAAATTCCTAAAAGAGAAAAAGAAATTCCTACCTTATGGGTTTGGGTTGGAAATACTATGTGAACATATGTGAAAGGACTTTCTAAATAAGAATTACTCTATAAATAAGAGGAATAGGTGCTCTTATAATTATTGAAGAGTAGCGATGCTTAAGACATACTAAACATGTCAAAAATTCTCACAGATCAATTGGGCCTTGGGGTTTTGAATAAGCAGATGAAAGTGTCTTCCAAGAAGCATTTAAGTAATGGCTTCTTCCTCAGAGTGTGGAAGGAAAGACTAATGTTAAAATGTAATAAAATATTATCTTTTGGCTCATACCTGCTATTCTTAGATTATATGAATAGACAAGTGTAAAACATGCCTGCTGTTTTTCCACAGAGCATTTACAGAAGATCAAGGACAAGTGCAAAAAGTCAGTATTTACTTCTTTCCTAATTGCTCTGTAAATGTCTGTCTACTCTTTTCAAATATGTTTTTATTGATTTTAGAGAGAGAGAAAAATTGATGTGAGAGAGAAACGTTGATGTGAGAGAGAAACATTGATCAGTTGCCTCCCATACATGCCCCGACCAGGGACTGAGCCGCAACCTGAGTATGTGCCCTGACCAGGAATTAAACCAGTGACCTTTTGGTGTATGGGACGATGCTTAACTAACTGAGCAACACTGGCCAGTACATGTCACATTAAGTAAGCTGTCTCTATATCATTTTTAAGACACTTTCTAGGGAAATTAAGACAGATGATTGTAAAGAAGAAAAATGCATAAAAGTGTATATGTTTGAAAAGCCAGGAGGACATGGCTAAACTTATTTCATGCATATTCCTATGTGTCTATAAAAATGTCATAATTTTAAAATTCAGATGTTTTTTTCCCTCTGGTGTCATAATCAAATATAATAAAATTCTTAAATTTTAAACGTATTCTTCAAATAACAGTTTTAAAGGAACCCAGAATTAAAACAGAGAATTACATGTGTGTGTTTATGTGTGTGTACATTAAACTGAGCTCTCTGTTTAAGATACATGAGGTTTGAGAGGGCGCCTTGGAACTTTCTCTATGGTCTTCTGTCTCCACCCTGTTACTCTATATGCATATTTAGACATTACTGAAATAGATCTGCAGAAGAAACATGAGACTTCTGATCTTTGGCTTTAAGTAATAAAATAAAGCTAAAATTGCAGAAGTATAATGTCTTATGGCACTGTAGGAAAAATGTACCCTTAAAAGTACTCTTAAAAAATTCACTATTATTTCTACATGTATTAGAAGTAATAGTATGCAATTATTAGAAGTAATAAACTATATAGTGTTCTGATTAAGTTATTCTGAATAAAATTTAGGTGATAGTATTTTGAGATAAAAAAAGAAGAAACCTAAGTGAGTTATCCAGCCTGAATCATCTCTCGCTATACTAAAAAGTATCAAGATATTTTTATTAGCACAAGTCTTAAAACTAATTTACCCTAAATGACACCAGTACTACCCAGCCCATTTTCATATTTCTTAATACTTTTATTATCAACAAAACATTTTCATTTAGTTCACAAAGAATTTCCCTTTAAAAAATGAGCCTTACAAGATACATAAAACATGAGACTATTCTCAACAATGCCACAATCCTCTAAAATATAAAGTCCAATAAAAATTCTCTTGGAGTAGATAAAGTCTGTGACTATGCTATAATATGGAGATAACACACTGAACTGACATTTATTAATCATAGTAAAATGCCCATTAAAATTAAATTGCATGTGTGTTAAGCAGAAGCATTCAGGATATCACAAGAGGAATCACAGTATTCTGTTTCGCCCAGCTTGAGCTGTAACCTGAGGCCTGAGGTTACATTTGGTTCTTCTCTCTCGTGGCTTCCGTGTTCCTTCTGTGACTGGGATATGTGTGTGCAGCGTCACACTGGCCTGGCCGTGGCCCCTTCTCATGACTCAGAATGGTTTCTCATGATCAGTCTTCACCATGGATAACTGCCAACAAAATGACCATGTTTTATTTGATCCTGTTCAATTTGGGAAAAACAAAGTAAAAGCAAGAGGAAAAATATTGTTTCTTTTTCAGTTCCTTAAGATCTAGGCAAAAGTGGGGAGGGGTGATCTCTAAAAGCAATAGCAAGGGTTGTCAAGAGAGAAGAAGTAAGTGCTATTGATTGAATGACCTGAAGTGATAGGATCCCAAGAGGCCAGGTGGGTGTGCTTGTTGGCAAAGCTGACTTCAGCTGTGACAGTGGGACATGACTTTGAAAAATCAGGTTCCCACACTTTTGTCACAAAAGGCCTTGGAAAGAAGCTAGGAGTGACAGTACTCTGTTTTCATTTTTGTTTTATTTCTCTTTTCATTTTCTCAAGACTCGATGAGACCAACATTCAATCATCTCCATTATACCCTACCACAATTTACTGACCTCTGCATTGTGCTTCATTTATGTCTATACTCATCCCACGTTATCAGAAATAGATTATAAAAATTGTACTTAGTTTGTAAATGTATAGATAGAGCCTCTGTGTTAAATGTATATATTTAACTTAAGGTTGTCTATTCGGGGTTTTCTGGATGCTACATGTGTTTTTGCCTTTATAAATGTTGACCAATCATTCTGGTTTGTCCTGGATTGCAAGGTTTCCCAATATGTGAGACTTTCAATGCTAAATCTGGAATTTTCCAGGCAAACTGAAATGAGTTGGTCACCTTAATTTTTAATTCTACATATTTTCTGGTAAGTGGAGATGGCTCCCAGTGTACTGGCCTCTCAAAGTGGAAGTCTTCTCCTAAATTTTGTTACTTCTGAGACAATAAGTATGGAGGTGTTCTTGAAAGAGAAACTAAAGTGAGTTTAGCTGTAAAGTGTGAGTTGTGAAGGGTAGTGAATTTACAACAAATTTTAATCTCATTTTGCAAAAGGTACCCAGGGGGGAAATTGGTGTTTATAATGATCAATTTCTGTATTATTATTTTTACAATGGGAAAACTGCCAGGTGGGTGTGCTTGTTGGCAAAGCTGACTTCAGCTGTGACAGTGGGACGTGACTTTGAAAAATCAGGTTCCCACACTTTTGTCACCTAGGGCCTTGGAAAGAAGCTAGGAGTGACAGTACTTTGTTTTCATTTTTATTTTATTTCTCTTTTCATTTTCTCAAGACTCTATGAGACCAACATTCAATCATCTCTTTATACCCTACCACAATTTACTGACCTCTGAATTGTGCTTCATTTATGTCTATACTCATCACCACGTTATCGGAAATAGATTATAAAAATTTTACTTAGTTTGTAAATGTATAGATAGAGTCTCTGTGTTAACTGTATATATTTAACTTAAGGTTGTCTATTCGGTGTTTTCTGGATGCTACATGTGTTTTTGACTTTATAAATGTTGACCAATCATTCTGGTTTGTCCTGGATTGCAAGGTTTCCCAATATGTGAGACTTTCAATGCTAAATCTGGAATTTTCCAGGCAAACTGAAATGAGTTGGTCACCTTAATTTTTAATTCTACATATTTTCTGGTAAGTGGAGATGGCTCCCAGTGTACTGGCCTCTCAAAGTGGAAGTCTTCTCCTAAATTTTGTTACTTCTGAGACAATAAGTATGGAGGTGTTCTTGAAAGAGAAACTAAAGTGAGTTTAGCTGTAAAGTGTGAGTTGTGAAGGGTAGTGAATTTACAACAAATTTTAATCTCATTTTGCAAAAGGTACCCAGGGGGGAAATTGGTGTTTATAATGATCAATTTCTGTATTATTATTTTTACAATGGGAAAACTCTTGCCACATTAAAATGCAAATGAAGCATACTTCAAGATGTCACCCAATATGCATTAGGGAATATTTGCTAATGTAATTTAGACTTTTAAAATAAAACTGGGTAAGTCTTAGACAACAAGATCTTACTAAAGTTTATTGCCCAAAATAATATTCACACACTAATTAATCCAATTACTGTTATTATTTGTATGATGGCTGGTGGCTGAAGGATATTGGTTAATAAGATTATATAAGTTTCAAGTGTTTAATGTTATAATGCATTACCTGTATATTTCCTTGTGTTCACCACCCAAGGTCTAGTTTCCTTCTGTCACCTTATATTCAACCCTTTACTCTCCTTTACCTTCCCCACATCCCATCACCTCTGGTAACCACCATACTGTTGTCAATGTCTATGAGTGTTTGCTGTTGTTGTTGACAAGATTACAGATGCCCCCTTATACTCTCTTCTCCCAGCCCCTGCCCCAACCCAGGCCTTCACCACACTATTGTTTGTGTCCATTGATGATGCATATATGTATGTAAGTTTTGGGTTATAATTTTCCTCCCCCACTCCTGCCCCTAAGATATGTCAGTCTATTCAAGCTATTCTATTCCTCATGTTGTTGTTTATTATTATTATTATTATTATTTGTTTAAAACCCTTGAGTGGTTTACAGCGTCTTAGGATAAAGTAAGAACTTCAAGCTAAGGGACCTGATAGGCCCCTTAGCTCCTCTCCTCCCCATTACCGGCTCCCAGGTTTACCTCTCCTCAGGGATGCATGCCTCTCACCCTTCTCCTCCCAGCTCAGGTCTGTTCTCTCTGTGGCCTTTGCCTTGCACCTCCTCAGCCTCCACCTTGTCCATACCCAAGCTCAAATGACGCCTGCACAGAAACAGTATCTGACAACACCATCAAAGAAGTCCTGCTTCACCACACCACGTTACTTATCACTCTGTTTTATTTACTGCAGTTTTGAAATCTGAATTTATTTTATTTTGTTTGTTATAATGCATTACCTGTATATTTCCTTGTGTTCACCACCCAAGGTCTAGTTTCCTTCTGTCACCTTATATTCAACCCTTTACTCTCCTTTACCTTCCCCACATCCCATCACCTCTGGTAACCACCATACTGTTGTCAATGTCTATGAGTGTTTGCTGTTGTTGTTGACAAGATTACAGATGCCCCCTTATACTCTCTTCTCCCAGCCCCTGCCCCAACCCAGGCCTTCACCACACTATTGTTTGTGTCCATTGATGATGCATATATGTATGTAAGTTTTGGGTTATAATTTTCCTCCCCCACTCCTGCCCCTAAGATATGTCAGTCTATTCAAGCTATTCTATTCCTCATGTT
>NW_005354010.1:888361-889916 GCF_000412655.1 Myotis brandtii
TTACCTCTCCTCAGGGATGCATGCCTCTCACCCTTCTCCTCCCAGCTCAGGTCTATTCTCTCTGTGGCCTTTGCCTTGCACCTCCTCAGCCACCACCTTGTCCATCTAACCCAAGCTCAAATGACGCCTGCACAGAAACAGTATCTGACAACACCATCAAAGAAGTCCTGCTTCACCACACCACGTTACTTATCACTCTGTTTTATTTACTGCAGTTTTGAAATCTGAATTTATTTTATTTTGTTTTGTTTCATTGAGTGTTAATTTTTCTCTCTCTTCATTAAAGATCTCTGACAGCAGGGATTTCCTTGTCATTTTATTGTTATACTAAGGGCCCAGTGCACGAATCCGTGCACCTTGAAAGGAACTGTGGACGGTGAGGCGGCAGTGGGCACAGGGGCGGGTCTTGGCCCATCCTCCACACCCCCACCGGTTCCTCCCACTGTGGCCCCCAGTCCCCTGTCTGCCAGCAGCCCTGCTCCCACTACCGCTGCTCCCACACGCTGGTGGCTTTGGCCCTGCTTGCACCCTGCTGATGGGGAGCGATTGGGGCCGGCTCCAGCACCTGGTGTGAGCAGCGGCTGCTGCCCCAATTGCCCCTCAGGAGCGGGGGGTAGGTGGAGAAGCCCTAAGGGGCAACAGGGGCTGGCAGCTGCCACTTGCACCCATTGACAGCACCGAGTGATCTGGGCCAGCGCCGGCAGCAGATGCAAGCACTGGGTGGGACCACCACACGCAGGAGCAAAGAATTTTCAGTAGCTACCAGAGGCTCACACCAATGACAACGACCAGTGTCCCACCTTGGTCTGTCGCCCTACTCACCAGTTCTACCATCCTGCCACGGCCAAAGCCCTCCATGTTCTGCGAACACCCCCTGGTGGTCAGTGCACATCATAGCGACCGGTTGTTCAGTTGTTTGATTGTTCCGCCATTCGGTATATTTGCATATTAGGGAGATAGATAGATAGATAGATAGATAGATAGATAGATAGATAGATAGATAATTTAAAACCCGTGGTTTACAGCGTCTTAGGATAAAGTAAGAACTTCAAGCTAAGTGACCTGATAGGCCCCTTAGCTCCTCTCCTCACCTGACACCACTCCCCATTACCGGCTCCCAGGATTACCTCTCCTCAGGGATGCATGCCTCTCACCCTTCTCCTCCCAGCTCAGGTCTATTACCTGCTCCCCTTGGGGAGCGGGCCTAAGCCGCAGTCTGGCCTCCCTTTTGGGAGGCAACCGGGCTGATCAGGACCAGCCCCATCACCCTGCTGCTGCAGCCACTGCCAGTTACCGCAGCCACCAAGTTGTTTTCATCAACACGCTCTCCAGTCCCTTCACCATGAAAAAATGACAACTTTCTTTAGGCATTTTCAAGATGTGTCTTTCATAGGATATGACATTTCTTTCTTTCTTTTTTTTTACCCTCACCTGAGGATATGTTTCCATTGGTTTTTAGAGAATGTGGAAGAGAAAGGGAAAGACAGAGAGAAACATAAAAGTTAGAGGAACACTTTGATTGGTTGCCTCCTGCATGAGCCCTGACCTGGGCCCC
>NW_005354010.1:890723-904286 GCF_000412655.1 Myotis brandtii
TCCACCCAGGCCTGATGCCTTTGGCCCAGGAGTCAGACCTGGGCAGGGGACCCCTGCAGCTCCGATGGCTGGCTCCGCCCCTGTCCAGGAGCCCCCTGGCTCAGGCCCTTCCTATGTTGCTCAGGGCCCACACAGGGCCTACCTCGAAGTGACCTGGGTGCCGATGATGTTCCCGGGACTCAGGCCACTAGACACCTATGTATGCAAATTAACTGCCATCTTTGTTGGGTTAATTTGCATACTCATCCGATTGGCTGGTAAGCATAGCAGAGTGACACCAATTTACATGTTTCTCTTTTATTAGTGTAGATTCCATCATTACTCCAAGCATAGTGTAGATCCTCAATAAGCATTTGTTGAATTAAAACATTATTGACACTGACTATTTTTTAAGCTTAAAGAGCCATTTAATCATTTGGGGGTCAGTGTTTAATTTTTTAAAAAAATAAAGTGATGTGTTTTGGGGTTTTTTGTTTCTATCTTGCACCCACCTTCCTTTTTCAAAACTTTTAATCTAGGATAAACAGCTAAATGCATTCCTTGACATGTTGATTACACTCCTACATATAGTTAACCAACTACCTGGAAAATGACATTAAAAAATGACATAAAATGAACTTGCAATACAGTTTGTACCATATATATATTTTTTATTTTGTTGTTTTTTTCTTCTTTTTTGGTTATCTTCAGCTAGAGTAATAAAATGAACTTTCAATACAGTTTGTACCATATATTTTTTTGTTTTTTTCTTCTTTTTTGGTTATCTTCAGCTAGAGGTCTGGTGCATGAATTTATGCGCTGGTGAGGTCTTGGGGATGTGGGGGAGGCAGAATGCAATCAGCTCTCTGGGCAGGCAATGGGACACCTTGCTGGCCTGGGATCCTGCTCCATCCTGCTGACATTCATGCCAGTTGTTGGGAGCACCCTGGCGGCTGCTTTTATATTGTTTCTTCTGTGCAGAGCGTTTAGGGAGGGGAATCAGCTAGGCTACGGTGCCTGAGGCCTACTTCCAAGAGGCCTGCAGTGCTGTCGGGATCATGCTGGAGGAGCTGGTCTGTTGGTGCCTGGCCCATTCTCCAGAGATTAGACCTGCAGGACTACTGAGGGAGTGAGTGGCTGCTGCCAGGCTGGTGGGTCGCTGGGATGGGTCAGTCAGCAGAGCAGTGCTCCTGCTATGGGAGCGCACTGACCCCCAACGAGCAGCTCCTGTGTTGAGCGTCTGCCCCCTAATGGTCAGTGAGCATCATAGTGACTGGTCACCTGGTCGTTCCGGTCA
Source organism: Myotis brandtii (assembly GCF_000412655.1). NCBI lineage: Eukaryota > Metazoa > Chordata > Mammalia > Chiroptera > Vespertilionidae > Myotis > Myotis brandtii. The sequence goes on from NW_005354010.1 coordinate 892,000, forward strand.
TTCAGTTGTAATGATCTCTTAGGCCTTTATATATATAGATTTGTACTATATTTAACCATTAGTTAAGGTGAAGAGGATAGAGCAAACATTTTTTACAAAATCTAAATTTCCTTAATAATTAAATTATTCTTTGCAGAATCTCATTTATAAAATAGCAATTGAAACTAAACCATTACTAGAAATTTATATATACATGAATGGTTACATTCTTTTTATTTTGTTGTAAATCAGTAGAAAATATCTTTATTCATTTAAAACAAATTGCTCAATTGTTTTAATTATTCAAAAGTAAAGGAATTTTTTTGTTATTCTTTCATACCTGGTGTTGTCAGGGGGAAAAAAATGATATTAAGTTGAAATAGAACTCTTGAGTTGATGAAGAAGCAAAATGGTTATTGAAATTATTTTGACAATATAGGATTAAAATTTACAGTGTCAGGATGTAGGTTCATTTAGAATTATTTCCCCAAAGGGAAGAAAAAAAACTGCTGCTACAAAAGAAATAAAAATAATGTGGTCATTTCTTTTAAATTTCAGTTCAATTAGAGTCATGCTGAGGAAAGAATGAGGTGTGAAGGGAGTAGATATTTGTTGAGTGCTTATGATGTGACTTTAGATACATCAGTTCATTTATTCCTCCCATGACCACTTTTACTCTGCAGCACATTTTCTACTTGTAGATAATATGTAAATTAAGAATGATTAAGAGATATAACCAAATTTAAATTGCTAGTAATTGAAAAATAGTGATTTGAATTTGCATGTATCTGTTTATAAATGTATTGCCCTAGGGACACTGGAGCTTCTCTATCCCCATTCATAGTAACTGTGGTGCCCCTCTGGGTGTGGAATAAATTAGGGGTTTCCTCATACCCTGGACTTTGCAAGCCATGGCAACAATACAATCAAGTGACCAGAAATAAACTTCGTTCTAGAAGTTTCTTCAGAAAGGCTAACTTATAGAATTATAAATTTTAGTAAAATTGCAATGGGAAGCAGTAATGGGCTGACATTTTGGACTTAATTTTTACAAATCTGAGTTAGTTACTATGTAGCTAAAGAAGCTTCTCTCCTTCATTTCATTCTTATTCCTTCTAACTTATTTCTATCTTTCTCATACTTCAACTTTTAAAAAGATTTTCAAAGTGTTTCAGACTTGCTGTTGAATATGTAATCCAGTTCAAGAAGAATTAAGAATGTCTCAAATGTCAGAAACAAAACTTTCATTGACTGTTTAATCACTTTCTGCCTCTGTAAGCACACATACTCACACACATATAATTTACATGCACAGAATCATATGCATGCTATTTGGAAAATGTGTTTTACCCTAGTCAACAATACATAGTGTAGTCCCATGACAATGTATACAAATGTATGTTGTTTTTCTAAATAATGGTAACATGTTTTTGCATGGGTATACCATACAGTCTATTACTACTTAATTACAGAATTCTAAGTGGTTACAAAATAGTTTGAAAAATATTTAAGACAGTATAATTAGGAACCTGGCATTAGCTTCTTCATGCAACTTTTCTAATAATCACTTTACAAAATGAGACTAAGATTTCTGGGGTAAAGGGTAGGCTCATTTAAATTTTATGTATATTGCTAAACTCATTGATTACAAGCTTATGTGAAAATAAATATTCCATATTCCACATCATAGGAAATACTGTGATATATACATGTATGTATACGCACATATATATGTACAAATATATATTCACACACATGCAAATATAATATGTATATTAAAACAAGTAACAAAGGTTATGATATTAACATTGCTTACCTTTCTGTCATTATTATCCTGGCTTTCTAAAAATAATGGAAGTATTTATTCTTTCTCTATATGTTTTAATATCTTGGTTATAGAGAATTTGTGATTACTGAAGGCTTGAAATAATTTGCCTTTAATAATTCTATCCAAACTTCTATTATATAAAAGTAATTATCAGAAAACTTTTTCTATTTATCTCAAGGTTACAAGTGCATTCATTTTTTATGGTTTCTGAGTCATATATGTTGGAACATTTCTTTTTAATTTACTTAATTTATTCATTTTTTTATTGAACAGTTTTTATGTTTCCCATGTGCCAGGAACAGTTCTATATTCTCAGTGAACCAAAGAGTCAAAGATCCCTGGACTAATAGAGTTTATATTAAGCAAAATGAGAGATAAAATAAAAATTAAATACACAAATTTTCTAGCATATTAGAAGTTGATGCATACTAAAAAGAAAAGTGCAGCAGATTAAGGAGTATCTGGAGTGTGGTGTAATGGGGGAAAGACAGAGCAGTTTGCAGGGTTAAATGGGGTCTTCCAGTTCATTTCATCGAAAAGGTAAGATTTATGTAAGGAAAAAGCTTGATGGAAGGAAGAACGTTTAAAAAAATAGTTAATGGAGCTCATTTTCCAACAGAGGGGATGGTTGGAACAAAACCATGTGGTAGGACTGTGCCTTATGTGTCCTAGGATTAGCACGCATTGCATACTATTGAGCAAAAAATTGTGCAAATTATTATCACACCATTATTTGGATTAATCTAGATCCTCTGTAGCTTTCTGTGTTCTATTCCACCACTGACAGGGTCTCCCTGACTTCTATAAAACACTTTATTTCTCTATGCTCCAGTTATCTCTTTTAGAAAATGAATATTTTAAAATGCTGACCATAGTGTGTTGAATACAAGTAACACGTTTAAAACCATGCCTAACACAGTGTAAGAACTAAAATGGGTTATCTATGATCACCTATATCATCAATATCATTATTTCTAACTCAAGAGGCATTACTTCTAGTTAATGTCAAGTCATTGAGATTTTTCTTATTCTGGCCAATTGTTTGCCTCAATATTTATTATAAGTTGGCCAGTATCAAAGATGTGTACTTTTCTTTAGCCTCTCAGATGTCTAAGGTAGTAAAAAGATTCCTAGAAGGAACCTAAAATTTGTTTGTTTGTTTTTTATAGTGGATGTTATTAAAACTTTTGCCCAGGGCCAGTCTGTGAGGTTGGGAATATCCTGATCAATAAAAAGTGCATTTCTGGTTACATCTGAGGAAATATGCTAGTATTTCTTTAACCTTATTGTTTGCTCTAATAAGAGGTTTTCTTTGTTTGTACTCTGATCTGTCTGTTTTAACTCTCAGTTTCCCCCTTTTCTCAAACACATGAATGCTGCTTCCTTCTTCTGATGCTTATATCCAGATTACTACCAATTCACTTCCAAAATACCACCTTAAATGGTGAGTGGGATTCCAATTGGAACCATTTCTAACCTGGGATTCTCAGTGATTTTCTATCTATGGTGGAAGAAAATGGTTGAGATTGGGAAAGTGAATATTTGACATTTCAGTGACCTATCCTCACTCTTGGTCTTAACCCCCACATTTATGACAATTGATGAGGGCATTTTATTTATGATATTTTTTTGCTTCTGTTCATATGCTTCATATTCTTAATATGATAAAATACAATGCTCTCTTCAAATGGGATCACTGTGTAGCTTCCTTAAATATTATTTTGACTTGTTCAAAATTATTATTGATGTCCTATCTTGAGGTTTGCTGGATGAGCTAAGGGTCCCTCCCAAATACAGTATTTATTACATAATCTGTGTGAACACTCTTTTGTGCATGTTGATCAGATAATAGAATTTTTTATTTTTATTTTTTTTTAGAATTAGAATCCTCAAAGCCAAAGGGGGAAAAGTTTAGCATTAGGAACCCAGGAATAATTCATCCATGTTAAAATAAAATCCACCAGACTTTGCTTCTAGTTCTTTAAAACTAATGTTGTATATATTATATTCCATATTTTAAAAATCACATTTTATTGTTTTTAGATTGAATCTTCTAATGTTGCATACAGCAACTCACTTAAATTTTATTTTTATATGTAAATATAGGATTGTAAATCATAAGAACCTGCTTTAATATTGTACCCAAAGCGTTGGTTACCTTTTCAAAATTCTTGTGGGATAGAACATCTATCCTATGTGCTGTTAACAACTATTTGTGTGGCTTTCCATCTTTTAGATTGTTAGTTATATGAGCTCATAGCTGCAATTTTGGGAAAAAAAAATTGCTCTGTCTTTAGCACATGGCGACACAATGACAAGCAGATGTTGTAGAGAACAATATACAGGTATATTGTTTCTTTAGCAAGAAATGGTATAGTCTCCTATGTAACATTCCATTAGCTAGTTTCTGGTATATTGGTCTTTACTGGGAGAAGTGGATAATGGGTAGAGGTTCAGTCAATAACAGTATATTGGCTGCTCCCCTGGCCTATCAAATGCTCCATGTTGACTGTTGTCATCTAACAGGGAGAAGCATTGCTGGAGCACCTCGACCCTTGTGTCCAATTCTAGTTTGTTTTTCTGATTGGTCTTGTGAGAACTCATTTCATTTATTTTGTCCTTAAGTCTCTCAGCTATAATATAAAAAATTTAAAAGTTTTCCCCAAGCATTGTCTACAAAGCACCCTGATCCTCTTACTCTAAACTTCAGTAAATCTTAATTTATGAGGAATCTCATATGAATTATCCAAAATATCTGTTCAGTTTCCTTTAACTTCATGTATAATTTGGTGTTCAGGCAGGCAAAATAGCATCCAAGTTGGTATGATCTGAGATCTACCCACAGACCTATGTGTCTGAAAGCACTACATTTCTTAGCCTTCTATTATAGATTATCCATAACTAGATTTACTCTGTATAGGCAACTAGTTATATAGATACTTTTTCTTTCAGAATTGATCATGTTGCCAGACATCTAACAGTTTACATGGTACTTATTGGTGCTTTATAACTATTGAAACAATGAATTGTATGAAAATGTTAATGTCTAGACTCAATAATTTAGGTGATCACAAAATATTTTCCAAATAGAAATAGAGGTCATCATCTGATTAATATTGAAAAGATAAACATAACACAAAAACTTTCATTTTTTAATCCCAGTTTTTAGACAATTTACATTCTGTGACATAAATCACAAAGGAAGCTATTTGAATTTTCCAATTAATTATATTATTGACATTAAGATGAAAGTAAATTCTGCAAAAATCACTGAATACTTTTTTAGGCACAATCTATTATTATGCTACTGTTTTCAGCCAAACATTTCCTGTTCTGCTTTTGACTCTTAAAATAATTCCCCTAAAATGGGACATGGGATAAATTTTTCAGCTGTCATGATTTAAAAGCAATTTTTTTTCAGTTTTCTTTTCACTTTTACTTTTCTAAGTACCCATGTCTACCTTAAAAAAAAAAAGAACAACAACAACTACTTTTCCACAAGTTAGGAAAAATAAAATTACCTTAAAAAAACAAAAACAAAAAAGAAAGAACAACAACTACTTTTCCACAAGTTAGGAAAAATAAAAGCAAATGATATCATGAACATTTGGGATAACATAATTTATCAAGTATTGTTTAAAATATTTTGTATTATTCTTAATCAACACATCTTACTTTAAAAAGAGAGTAAGTATAAATAATTAAGTGTGACCCTTTGGAGAGGTTTATCCTTTCTTCTGATTATGGTTGAGATTGATGTTTGGCTCAGGATCAATTTATTAGTTAGGAACTACTCTTAGCTTCTATTAGCAGAGACTTGACTTCACTGCCTTGATCATATAATTAATGTTTATTCTTACAAATTAAAGAGTTCTAGGGGTGGCAGTCCAGAGCTGGAATAGGTGCTCCATCAGGCGACTAAGAAAATGTGCTCTTTCTATTTTCAATTCTGCCATCTTATTACTATCTTCCCTGTTCAAAGAATCTCATGATTCAATACAACTACAGTAGCCCCAAAACAATCATGTCTAGGTTCTAGGCAAGTGATAGCATGCAAATGGATAGAAATCCTCTCAGGGCTGATGTGCAAAATGTTTATATTTCCTACTTCAAATACCAAATCTCTACGCACATGTCCTAGTCTCATACAATTTGCTCAGTTCCACACTCACACACAGCAGGTCATAGCCCAATCTCACCTTCTAAAGAAATTAAAGGCCTAGCTCCAAACGTTGAAGACTACTCTCTTATTGTTATTTGTATGTTTCCCATTATCTCTTGGTTTAAACTCCCACTGAGTATTTTTATTATGAAATCTTTGCCCTTGACATGTGGGAATTTCCCTTTTATGAGTTGATACATGGAGATGGGTTGAAGTTGCATTGAATTTGTCATATTTTCTCATTATTTGTTATATATTTTTGTGTTTTGTTATATGGACAGGCTTTATCACAATGAATTTAAAATATACTGCTAGAACCAATTCTAGATCATGCTCAATTTTGGTATTTTTCTATGAGATGGTATATTAAAAAAATTAATAAAAATTAAAACTATATCTTAACCTCTGCTTCCACTACAACTATCCACTACATTTATTTTCCCGTGTGGATATTGCAAAGATAAAAACGAAACAAAACACACACACACACACACACACACACACACACACACTGCCTGACAAGACAGTTCATGGTGTAGGTGAAATGGATCCAAAGTCTGTGTGGTGTAGGGGAATGGGAGCCAAACTCATTCTTCCAGGTGAGGTGCCTTTCACAGTGCTCATAGACGTTTTCACAGCTTGATTAAATTTCTCAACTAGCTTTTAGAGACTGGTTTTGACAAATATTCCGTTATAATTGCATCACCAACAAACTCTTCTTTGTAATTGTCATAATTCTAAGCACAGTTTGCTCTAAATACCATGAGACAAATGTTTGCAGAGTGAAATATTTCCTGCAAAACTTTTCTTTCATTAAAAATCTAAGTAAATTTAGCCATTCTGTGACAATATCATTGTTATCACAATGAATATATCATCCAAATTCAGATGATAAAACAATTTATTTTTCATACTTAAAGTTAAAAAAGGTGAACTGTTATGCATATATGCATAACCCATGGACACAGACAATAGTATGGTGGAGGCCTGGGGTGGAGGGCAAGTGTGGTCTAGAAAAGGTCAGTGGGGAAAGGGGACATCTGTAATACTTTTAACGATAAAGAAAAATCTACATAAATAAATAAATAAATAAATTAAAAGGCTGCTTTGTGCCACTCAATATAGTTGGTATTTGGATAATCTTGTTTTCTCTTATACTGACCATACATCCATGAACATTGCTCAGCATTTTCCCCTCTGGCACTGATTTATGACTATGTCTTATGCCTATTGTTAATCCTTTCTGCATTTATTTGCCATATATGACTCCTCCAGTTACTTGCTTGGGAATTCAACTTTTATTTTTTCTATTGAACTGACTTCTTGCCTGAAGGCCTTGCCTGACATGCAGCTTCAAGGTTATTTCAGAGTTAATGGTCTCTTGATTATACAGTCTTTATTTTTGTTTAGATGTCACAAAATCCTATAAAACATATTACTAGCATCCTACTCTTTATCTGTTGTGCTGTTCCTATTTAAGACTAAAGAGCATTACATTTTCATTTTTCATCATTAGTTTAAAAAAATTATAAATTTTCCCAGGAATACTATTTAAAATAATAAATTTATTTTTGTTTATCATTTATGAAACCAATTTTATGTCAGTAAGGACATAGTAGGCATATCTAATCCATACATTATAAAGTGGAATAAACTGGCATACTAGATTATAATATCTAATATTTTTAGTCACAGAAAAATATTTCACTCCACATAAAATATAAGATTCACAAATTCATCTTCAATCTCTGAGAATATCAGTGCTTTAGTTAAACAATGACTGATTTAGAAAGATTAGAAGGCTTGAATTTGGTATGGTTCAAACCAAGTAAATATTGTATTATATTTTATTTGATAAATACTTAACTTTTTTGATACTGGTTTTGTCTATGTGTATAATGTACATAATAATATCTGATCTTGCTAACTTTGAATAATTGTTTTATTAAATAACAAATATTTAATGGTAATAATAATCATAATACAGCAGTTTAAAAACTTTCAAGCATTTTATGTGTGTAAAGTAATTGACCTACCAGGAAGATAGAAGACTAGTTTTCCATTCTTTCAGTTAGAGTTCACTAGAAGTTAGTTATTATTACTAATTGACTTATTAATTGTGAATTGATTAGATACTTGTTTTCTTGTAGCCAACATTCTAGAAGCTGAAAATAGACAATATACAAATAAAGCTGATACATCTGATGGTAAAAAGTGTAATAAAGTAGACCAGAACATATGAAAGGAAATAACTCGCTATGTCGACTTGGAGTTTGATGGGGTGGAATTACTTTATACAGGGTGCTCATGGAAGGCTGTTCTGAGAAGATGAGGTCTGTGGAATAAGAAGAAGCTAGCCAGCACACCAGTGAGATTTAAAAGCAGTAGCACATATGGCATTAAAGAATGAGATAGGTGGATGTATTTTGGAAAAAAATGAGAGGAAGATTGGCCATATTTATTGTTAGATTGGATAGCGAAGGCAGAAAAGGGGGGCTTGACTTAAATATCATTGGTTTGAGAAATTGAGTAAGCAATAATATCACTTACTGAAATTAGAAAGAAGGTGAGAAGAGCAAATACTAAGTACAGAGCAGAAGAACAAAAGGTCTGTCTTGAACATATTACATTTGATATATCAATGAAACACCCAAGCAAAGATGTCAAAAAGGATATATGCATTTGGAACTTAGTGGAAAGATAAATGCCAGAAATATAAATTTGGTAATCATCAATGCATGGAGGCTATTTGAAACCACAGAAAAGAATGAGTTCATGCAGAGTTTGTAGATAGAAAACATGGCATGAGAGAAAGAAATGGAAGAATTGACTATATGGAAGAGCAGGACTGGTATTCAGGTTTGGCAACAAAGTGTGAATACTATTCAAACAAGATGTGAATATTATTATTCTTGTTCTATAAGCAGCAGTGAGTATGTGCGTAATCGTTCTTACTATTTTGCATAGTCCCTTTAGCCTAGTATCCTCCACATGTGCTTTTGTTACCCGCAAACTGGGATTTAATCAGAGTATATTAAATCTGGCAATGACTTTAAGAATTGTTCTTTCCATCTGCACTATTTTATACGTGAGATAAGTGAGGCCCCTAAGAGTTTAATAATTTATATAATTGTACAACTGCGTGATGGCAGTCAAGGAGGTCTAGGCATGCTTTTAAGTTTTGTATACAACAATTAAGAGTTCTTGAATTAGATGCTTTTCCAATCACCAAATTTCTCTAATAGTCAAACAGAAACCAAGATATTTTCTTCTTTGTATTGGGTGCACATGGCCCAAAAAATTAACTTGAAAGGGAGAAATATTAAAATACTAGAGGCCCAGTGCATGGGTAGGGTCCCTAGAGGCTGCCGGCTGCCAGCCGGGGCCTTCCTTCATTTCGTACCACCCCCCGGTGGTCAGCACACATCATAGCGAGTGATTGAACTCCCGGTCCATTGAACTCCTGAGGGGACACTTTGCATATTAAGCTTATAGATATAGAAATAGATAGATAGATAGAGATAGAGATAGAGATAGAGATAGAGATAGAGATAGAGACAGAGATAGAGATATTATAAAAAATAAATTATTGTCCTAACTTTTCCTTTGTGAAGATAAAAGCAAACATGGATATATAAATTGCAATTTTGAAAAATTGGTCTTCAAAACTATTAGAACTTTTCAAGTTAAATGGTTTATTATAATATAAAAATAAATTGTATTTTTCATATAATAATATAGATTTGTTTTCACTCTCTTCACAGAAAATTCTAAACCTCTCATTTTCAAGAAACTAAAATGATGTACACAATATGGATACAATGTATTTGCACTGTTGGGAAATTTAATTAATGTTATTTTCTATTGACTTCTATTTTTATATAATTGCAATGTCTATAAATGCAATCTTGAAGTTCCCAAGTGCAGTATGTAGGCACAGATATAAATTTAAAGAGTCTCATCAGTGAAAATTGCTTTTGAAGTTGTAAATAAAACCATTTATTTTCATATAAAATCTTTCCAACAGAGGATCTCAAAACATATTTAATTGTGACATGATTTATATAGAGCAGAAACAGTGCCAAAAAAAAGTCGTTATTTTTTCTTTATATAAGAGCATCATGCTACAAGGATAAATGGCCACTGAATATCTGCTTCACATATTACTAAAATGGGAATATATATATGTATATGTATATACATATAATCATCCAAGTACACTGTACTATAATACTTAAGTATTATTTCTCTTCATACTTATGATTTTTTCATAACTCTTGTACATCTAATGAACCTATTCATTGGACAGTTAAGAGTATCTGTGTGCCTTCTATCATATTAAATAATAATCAATGTAATTTGTTAATTCTTTGTTGTCAATCAATTTTCTCGTGAATTTTAAGACAATGATGAAACTTAGACTGTGGATAAAATTTTCACAGCAAAGCTCATACAATTTTCACCAAAAAAGAGATTATAAATATTAAGAGCCTCTAATCCAAAGTGAATGTTTATAGAGAGGTAAGATTCCAAATTACACACAAATAAGACAAAATTAGTAAATGATTTTGGTGAATGTAATAGTTGAGTTTATTTACAAAAAAGCATAATGGAAATAAAACTATTTTAAATTATTTATGATATTTCTGTATAGATATTTCTATATTATATGTAAATATAAAATAAATTATAAATAAAATAAATGGAATTTACTATGTAAGTAGTAAGTAAGGTGGTCTTTCTTTCTTTCTTTCTGGAAACATTCTGCAAGAAAAACCTCAAAAGAATCTAAACCAGGGGTCCTCAAACTTTTTAAACAGGGGGCCAGTTCACTGTCCCTCAGACCGTTGGAGGGCCGGAATATAGTTTAAAAAAAAACTATGAACAAATTCCTATGCACACTGCACATATCTTATTTTGAAGTAAAAAAACAAAACGGGAACAAATACAATATTTGTATTTGCATGTGGCCCGCGGGCCGTAGTTTGAGGACCCCTGAGTCCTAAGTAATAGAAAGGCTGAATTGCTTGCATTGTAAAGGAAGAAAACCTCAAGACAAGATCTTAATGATCGTTGGCAATGAGTCATCATCCTGCGTTCCATGTCTTGCTTACTAGCAAAACTGTATTCTGGTATTTTTAAAGCAATATTAATTAGAAGGAAATATATTATCCATTAATTTGAGCTAATTTTAAAATATATTAGTTTAATTATTTAAATATGCTTTGTTATAAATTATACAATTTCTTTATACATATAGTATATATAATTCATATGTGTAATTTCTTGCTGGAGAGAGAGCAAAATTAAGCCATTGTTTTTCCACAGCAGTGGTTTAAAATATAAGATTGCATGTTTTTGTGAAAAATAATCAAGAAATATGTGGTCCTGACATACCCAATGCTGGTTTTTTTTTATTTTTTATCTTTGTATCATGAAAGTTTTCAAAAACATACAAAGTAAACAGAATAGTCTAACTAATCCCTTATTGAACCATCATCAACCTTGGACAACTGTTAACATTCTCCCATTTCTGTTTCATTATACCATTACTGCAATCCACACCGCAACGTTCACTTTTGGTTTTACAAGCGTGTGTATATAAAGATACATAAAAATCTCTATAATCCCAGAACATTTTTTTCATTTGCTACGAGGCCATTCAAATATCTTTGAGGAAGTATCTTAATCTTTTACTAATTTATATTTATTGAATCATTTGTTTTCTTTGTATTAGATATGGGCAAATTCTTTATATCTACACTAATAAAAGAGAAACATGCAAATTAACCATCACTCTGCTATACCCACCAGCCAATCAGGAGCGAGTATGCAAATTAACCCAACTAAGATGGCGGCAGCCATGGAGCTGGAGCAACAGGAGGCTTGGGTTGCCCCTGGCGATGGAGGAAGCAAAGCTTCCCGCCTGCCCTGGCCGGCCCTGGTCTCTGCTCAAGGCTACAAAATTTCAATTATCGAAGATAAATAAATCCCTGATACCTGCTTCCATCCTGCCCTGGCCTCCACTCAAGGAAGCACTGAAAAAAAAAATGAAAAAAAGGAGAGGCTGGGAACTTTGGTCGCCAGGGGGTGTGGCCAGCCTGAAAATGTCCATCAGCCCCTCACCAGGCTGGTATGGCACACCAGCGGGGACCTCCACCCTGAAGGGGGTGTGGCCAGCCTGAAAACAGCCCTCAGCCCCTCACTCAGGCTGGCCACACCCCCATGGGGAGAGGGTCCCCACTGGGGGGCTTGGCCAGCCTGCAAACAGCCATCAGCCCCTTACCCAGGCTGACCAGGCACCCCAGTGGGGACCCC
>NW_005354010.1:905037-928439 GCF_000412655.1 Myotis brandtii
GGTTGTCCAACTGCCGGTTTAGGCCCAATCCCTGTAAACCGGCAGTAGGACATCCTTCGAGGGGTCCCAGATTGGAGAGGGTGCAGGTTGGGCTGAGGGACACCACCCCCCATGCATGAATTTCGTGCAGCGGGCCACTAGTATTCTATTTTAAAAAAAGCTCTTTATCAGATATTTTGTTTGCGAAATTTCTCCTAGTATACACATTGTCTTTTCATATCCTTATCGATGTCTTATGAAGAGCAAAAATTCTAAAGTTTAGTGATGTTCAAGTCATCAATATATATTTAATATATAGATAGATATCATCATTTCCAAAATTTTTTATCTCATATAATGTTTTAAAAGAGTTTATTGTTAACAAAAATTCTGTTATGGTTAATTTACTATTAATAAATTAGTATATTGCTAAAGATGGAAAATATAAACTACTAAAGAATGCCCCTTTATTTAAATCTATAAAGGTATTATTAATGAAAGGCAAATTATTATATATATAATAGTTCTTTAAAAAAGTATTTGGCTGAAGTTGAAGCTCAAGGTTTGAGAAAAAGTAATTTTGTATATTTTTTTTAAGAAAAACTTGATGTATAGCATCAGATAACAAAAGTTTAAACTGTAATAAGTTGTCTATGCTTAACAACCTTTATCATATATATTATATGAGACCACCTTAGACTTCATATACCTTGAGAAATGCATGGCTACTTGATTTTTTTTTAAATATTCTTAGAGGCTCCCTGAATCCTCTCAAAGATCCCTTAGTCATTTTTGGAGAACACAAATGTGTTTGTTTGTTTGTTTGTTTGTTTGTTTGTTTGTTTCCACATGCCATTGTTTAAAGAATATGTATTATAGCACTCCAGGGAAAGCACAAAATAAAGTAAGATTTATCTCAGATCTTCACTACATGGAGAAAGTGCTAATTGGTGACACTGCATAATTTGAACAATTGCTACTGACAAAGTCATTTGTAGCCTATATTTCAAGGTTCTGAAATGTTTCCTTGATTCAAAATTAAGTCAATTCCATCCAAAGGCACTCAACGTAATGAAAATGTATATCAATTAATATAAAAATATGTAGTCTGGTCAGGTATGGATTACATCTTATCTCTACCTAGTATTTTTGGGTCAGGTATGCCATATATATTTCATTAAAATAGCATACTACTGCCCAAACTAGGTTTTCATTATTTTCAGAATTGTATTAACTTGAAAACATAAAATTAAATCAATGGACTTGCAGAGAACAATGTTTAAAATAGCATATTTCTTCCGTCCTCACCACCCTATAGATGTAGACTCAGATACTACATCTATAGACATCAAGTCAGCCCTGGCCAGGTAGCACAGTTGGTTAGAGCATCATCCCCAGGCGCCTAGGTTGAGGGTTAGAACCCAGGCAGGGCACATAGAAGAATTATCCACTGAATACATAAATAAGTGGAACAACAAATTAATGTATGTTTTTTTCTCTCTCTTCTATTCCCCTTCCTCTCAATCAATCAATAAATGAGAAAAATAAAGACATCAGGTCATTATGATGCATAATATATTAAGTTGATTATGTCAAATGTAGTGTATAATGCAGAACAATGCACACAATATGTTTTCAATAAATGTTTGGGGGAGGGATAAACAATAGGTGATTAAAGAACTGACCTAAGAACAAATAAATGAAAAGATGTTTGAAATTTCTATTTAGTTTGCACATAAGAAAAAAAATAATAGACAAATGAAGAGTTTAAAAATTAGGTAAAACACCTGATTTCTCATTAATTACCTTTCTTCATTCTATATGATGATATTTCCTCTTAGGTATTATATTGTTGAAGCAAATATAAATATCTACCAATTAATTGAGGAATCTCCTTTTCCATAATTGCCTTTAAATATCATTATTTAAACAAAAAGATAAAATGTGCTTATTAAAAATAAAGTCAGTTAGCTTTGTCATCAAAAACAATTCACAAAATTATGCATGTCACAGTGCTATGTGTTGTATAGTAAGAACTTAAAAAATACTTTATCCTAAGAATTAATAGTTTAAAATAAAAACACTGATACTAAATAAAAATAATTAAGCTCAATTGTTTTTGCAAAAGGGACAAACATAAAACAACATACAGTGTTGAGCTTTAGATTAAGTACGTGTTTGTTTGTTTGTTTTTTTCCTTAAAGAGTATAGCTTTTGTTCTTGTTGACATAGCCAGAGTAGACTCCAATGTGAATGCAGGTGCAATTCACAAGTCAAATATGTTTATAAGCTCCATCCTGAAAAATGAATTTAACCTTTATAATTATAAAAAAACAATTGTTTGTGGCTAAAGAAGCCTTGATCTATTTCCATAGAATGTAAACACATTCTATGGAAATATTTCTCCCAAGTCCCTAGGATACATTCTCTTACAGGATTATAAATTTGATAGCCAAGCAAAAGTTTTTAGATGAACTGTGTTGCTGCCTTCTTTGTTTCCATTTCTGTATTATGACCTATTCTACTGGTACTTTAAGACAATCACCAAAAATGTAAAAGGATTTATTAAATATTTTCAAATTCCAACCAAAATGTTTTACCAGTGAAGGGAAAAGGCCATGGTACTAATATTAATCTAAACTTTGGGAGAAAACATATGATATCTCTCACAAAGCATAAATATTTGCACAATGGATTTCTAACAATGCCTTCAGTTCTTTTGTAAACAAAGGAGAAAACTAAATACCAAAATATATGCAGGCACCAAAACCAATATAATATATGTATTTATTTTATAGGGATGTGAAATCTTACTGTTTTTAAAAGGTCTTTTAACCAGTTATCCAGCTTGAGACAAAACAATATCAAAAGTCAAAAATACCATTTTTAATTAAATAAAATAAGGAAACTTAAATAATACTTCATTGTAATTATTAGTGTTTCCAAACTTAATGTTACCAGAAGAAAATTACATAGGAACTCCATTGTCTAGGCATGGAGTTCAAGATTAGGCAAACACAAGCTGGGTATGACTCTTCACTTTTTCTACCTTATTTCTTTATCTATTCTTCTATATTTTCTCCCCTGGAAACAGGATATTCTATTTTAAGCATCCTCATTAGAATTTTGCTCAGAATAGAGGGTACACATATTGAATGTTATAAACACTTGCTCTGGGTATCACTACTCAGAACAAACATTGAGGGGCTTCCTAAGCCCTCCCCGGCAACACACACACACGCTGAGATCATCTCTGTCATTATAAATATACAGCTCACCCTAGCTGGTTTAGCTCAACGGATAGAGACTTGGCCTGCGGATGGAAGGATCCCGGGTTTGATTCCAGTCAAAGGCATATGCTTTGCTCGTGGGCTTGATCCCAAATGGGGGGCGTGCAGGAGACAGCCAGTCAATAATTTTCTCTCATCACTGATTTTTTTTTCTCTCTCTCTCTCCTCCTCCCTTCCTCTCTGAAAATATATATAAATTTTCTTTCCTTTTAAAATGTTATAATCTTCATAAATTTTCATAATATTAACATTTTATTGATTAAATATTACCTCATTATAAGAAAATCATTTGAATTGATAGACGCATTCAATCAATGCTTGAATGAGTGGTATGCCCTACCACTTAGAAATACTAGCAACATATTAGCATAACTACTTTGGACTTTTCCCTTTGCTGGTTTCATATAGAAGCTCCTTCTGTATATGAAAACTTAAATGAAAACCATTTTCTCATGCTGAGAGGCAGTTCTTCAACTTCATTCTTAAAGATGACATAACATTTATATTAATGCTTCATGATTTATAAAATTTCTTATTATTGCATGTTTCATTTATATTTAAGCTGTTATTATAAATTAAAATTTGTGCATGTATTATTTATAAACCTGAGCTTAATTATGAAATATGTCACTTAATATTGTAACAGAAATGTTAGATTATACAAAAAGATACTTATTTTGATTTTTAAATAAGAACCTCAATACATTGATTATTTTCACAGATTGAAAGCACCAAATAGCATTGAACTGATATTGTTAATAACTCCTAGGTTAACAATGCCCCAGATACCCATTTTCTTTTTTAAAAATATATTTTTATTGATTTCAGAGAGGAAGGAAGAGGGAGAGAGAATGAAACATCAATGAGAGAGAATCATCAGTCAGCTGCCTCCAACACACCCCCTACTGGGGATTGAGCCTGCAAACCGGGCATGTGCCCTGACTGGGAATCAAACTGTGACCTCCTGGTTCACAGTTTGATGCTCAACCACTGAGCAATGCCAGCTGTGCAGGTAGATACCCACTTTCTATATTTGTAATTAGAGAATGTAATGTAGCTGGAGGCAATACAGTGGGGAGATTGACTGCACTGGTACTATAGACAGTTTGCCTGTGTTCAAAGCACTGTTGTGTCACATATTAGATGCATCAGTGTGGGTGAGTCATTTAGACTATTTTCTCCTTCTCTCTTATAAAATGCAGTGATGGTAAAAGACTATTATGTTAGGAAAACATAGATGGGGTCACTTAAGCTTTTCTAATCTTTCCCTGTTAACCTGAACTCTGCTAGTCTGCTTTGCTGCATTTCTGGCAATGTCTTAATTGTTAAAAAAGGGTATATTTTTATCTAAATCATTTTATTGTATGTGTGTACTGCCATGAAGATGTGGTTTAATTCAAGTTGGTTTTAGTGTAAACACAATTCTGAGAAATGGGGTAATCAGAGGTCAGGACACTGCATTCCTGGCATAGGCAGAGGATGGATAAGAGCACAAGACCTCCTGGAGCAGTGTCTCTCCCAAAGCACAATTCTGAAGTATCACACTAGATATTTAATGATACTGTAATATATGTTGATGTGTTATTTTTTTATTCAATTTACATATATTTGTTAAGTGCCTACTCACCTACTCTGTATTAGGCACTGCGCCGAATGCACAAAATAGATGTGATTCCTATTAACAGCTCAATGAAGACAAAAAAAAATCAGGTTATAGATAAATGCATGGTTCTGATTTTCACAAGAACTATGAATTTAGAGAGAGAGAGAGAGAGAGAGAGAGAGAGAGAGAGATCTAGAGAGGGAGAACTTGAAGCACAAACAATGAGACCATCTGATTTAGTTTCAAAAATCTGGGAAGGCCTCTCTAAGAAAACGACAGGTAAAGAACCACATGAGTAACCATGTGTGCCTCCTTCCATGTGCCTGGTCCATGAACTGTTCTGTTTTAGAACACATGCTAAAATACAAAAGGCTTTTAACTTCATTTGAAATTCTTTCAACTCACTCATTTCATGATCAGAATTTTTTACTAAGAGAGGTTTTAAATATCTTACCTGCATTTGGGGGGCACAATTGAAAATTCTGAAACTAGAAATCTTATTTCTTGAGACCTATTTTCTATTCCAGTTACACTTTCCTGTATTGAGTCTTGTTTTTTTATAAGAAGTTCTATAAATTTTAAGAAACAAATCAAAAGGGAATCACACATTTGGAAGAACATACATATTTTCACTATGTAAGAGATAAATGCAGTGTGTCTTCCTTTGATCAGAGAGGAGCCTCTGAAGAATTAAATCTGCAGTAGACACAGAGGGATAATGTGTTCAGCATCTTTGAATTTCATTTTGAGTTAAAATTATGCATGCTCCTCTGATATTTTAAAGAGCACTTGTCATTACAATCTCCGAGTTTGTCATTTGATAGATTCAAACAGTCCTAAAGAAGCACC
Organism: Myotis brandtii; assembly: GCF_000412655.1. Classification (NCBI taxonomy): domain Eukaryota; kingdom Metazoa; phylum Chordata; class Mammalia; order Chiroptera; family Vespertilionidae; genus Myotis; species Myotis brandtii. The sequence goes on from NW_005354010.1 coordinate 910,759, forward strand.
TCATTCAAAAGAATGATTCTTTAATTTCAGCTCACCCTCTACTTTCTGACAATAGTAGAAAGTGTGCCAGCTGAGCTCAAACCAAGATTCAGTTTGAATGTTTGTGTGACTAGTAGCTGTTCATGTCTCTGGCATATATTGCATGAGTTGCTCATGAATTTCTAGGAGTTTTACAGGATTTGGGGGAAGAAAGGGAGGGATATATGTACAAAAGTGTTAGATACAGAGAGTGGGAAAGGGAAGCAGAGAGAGAGAGTGGAAGAGAGAGAATAATGACTGATGAAATGGCTTTTGATGGCCCATCATGATAGACTACTTTTGAAAGAGCTCTATAGCAAGAGTGGCTGTGTTAGGGTTTCCAGAAAATTCACTCACAAACTTCTGAGACTGAGAAGTCCCACAAACTGCTGTCTGCAAGATGGAGATCAGATAAGACAGTGATGCAATTCTTTCCCAAAGCCTAAGAACCAGGGAAACCAATTGTTTACATCCAACTCTGAGGACCAGAGAAGATAAAATGAGATGTCCTGACTCAAGCAGGCACGCAGGAAGCAAAAAAATAAATAAATAAAAATAAAATCCTTTTCTTCTGTCTTTTGTTCAGTTCAGGCTCTCCATGGAGTGATTAGATGATGCACACCCACATTGCAGATGGAAATCTACTGAGTCCCCTGATTTAAATGCTAGTCTAATCTAGGAACACCTCCACAAACCTACCCAGAAATAATGTTTAACCTGGTACCTCATGGCCAATCAAACTGACTAATAAAATAAACCACAGTGGTATTAGGATCAAAAGAAAAACAAACTACTTTAATAAAAGCAATTAAACAACAAGAATAAAACCTTTTATAGTCTGTTACAGTCAGGTTTATAGGGACAAATGAGACATGAATTTGGAATCAGGTCAATGTGTCCTTCCCCTATCACAGATGCAATGCTATTGTGTTTCATGAACTTCAGTACTCTGAGAACTCATACAAGTTTATAGTAGAGGCAGAGTTAAAGGACCTCAATGAAGAAGTCAGAGCAGATGAAATTGTGTGGAAAGTTTTTAAAACACATAGAACTGCCTCTAAGATCTCTCAGAGAAGATTAGATAAAACAACCAAAAGTCATTGCTGCTGAGTTCCTGTAGTTACAAAAGGTGGGAACTAAAAGTTCTACTAATTAATACATGAATGGTTATGTAAGCCGTGTTCTCCAAATGTTAATGGTAGGACATAATAGGAACAAACACATTCCCAAGACCTGGGTGTGGGTCACTGTGACACCAAACTACATCACCATACTGATGAGTTAATAGGGAACAAGGAAGAGCATTTCAATAAGTTAATGATGAATCAACAGCATACACCAGTTAGGTCATTCACAGCAATTTTTACTTTTCAGTAGTTTGCTTTTGCAGTATTAGTTTAAAAATAAACTGTGACCAGTGGAATAGTCTTACCATGTACCTTTTTAATACCGACATCACTGAATTTATTATTTTGGTGTAATTATAAAGAAATGGTTCTAATATTGTATTAATAAATTAAAATGGTAGGATCTGTTCTTCATACCTATTTCACTATTATTTATTAAAGCCACAAATTTGAAAATCACCCCAACTACTTAGGTGACACTTTTAGGTTTTTTTTTTTACTTCTGACTTCCTTGAAATAGTTGGTTCAACTTATTTTACTACATTTTTATTAGAAAGGAAAACTTAATCTTTGTCGCATGTTCAGGAAGTAAATGCACTTAGTGGCACATAAGTAGAAAACTTTTAAAAAAAAGCAACCTAAAAAACCCACTTGGATTGTGAAAGAGTATATTTTTCAAAATGTCTTTAACTTTATTTGTCATTGCTCATTTACTTTTAGAACCTTTCCACTGTTCCATCAAGTTGTAGAATCTATGTCTTCTCTCCTTGAATGGGGAGAGTTCTCCCTTCTCATTACAACTAATAGAATAAGAAAATAGAGATCCTATGTGACTGAAATTAGACCATATAATAGGATAGAGCTTTTATATGAATCTCCTTTATTTATTGTGAAATTCAACACACATGAGGAAACCAACCTTTAGCTCAGCTTCTTGTTAAAAGCCAGTCTAAACTTGCCAGCCATGTGAGAAGTGGACCATCTTGGATATGGATTCTTCAGCCTTCATGGGAGTTTCCCCTGCTGATGCTCCATGAAACAACAGGAAGCCCCACCTAAAGTACAAAGTAATCAGTCAAGTAACAGGCATGATTTTAAAACCCTAAGTTTTGAAATGGCTTATTTTGAAACAATAAATAACCAGAATATCAAAAGTTAAATAGATTTTAAGTTACCCAAAATCAACAAATAAGGCAAAATGAGAGGGGCAGATTCTTCAACTGCTATAGTGGATAACTGTGTCACAGGTCTTCCAAGGATTATTTAATGTTCTAACTGACGAGCCTTTGTTTGGCTTATTATGCACACTTGATTAAGACACACACTTTGTACAGTTGCATGCCAGCTTGTATATATAATATTTTTTCTATCAAAGATGCAAATGATTTTGTCCTATAGAGAGAATAACCACAAATGTATGGTTTATTTCCCTATAGGGAATAAACCATTTTTCCACCTATTAGCAAACTAATTTCCTTTAACTGTTTTAATATAGATACTTAGACTCTTAAGGAATCTTTGAATCATATTTATCACCATATTTATTACCTCATTAATGAGTTAAGAAAAATTTTGATAATGTGTTTATATTAAAATGATAACCACCTTTTTTTGAAAAATACACTTTTTTGAAAACTATATTATGACATGGGTAAGGTACATACAGTTTAAATTGAGGGGAACTGGTGATGTCAGTGAAAATGGCAAAGTAAGGACTTCCAAAAATTATCTCCAATATAACAGCACAAAGGAAACTTGGGAAAATGATCATAAGCAACATTTTTAAATTCTGTACAGTCATAAAATGAAGCAATCTGAGAAGTGTTTATTCAAGTAAATATGTCTAAATTTCAGTAAAAACAGTAAGCCTGGTAGCATTTTTACATATATTATTTTCACCCTCCTCTCTCCAACTCTGTGGTAGCTTGAAAACCAACAGCAGCAATCATGGTGAAAGCAAGTTACCTGTCAGCCACAGGAGAGGGCAGAAAAATGCTGGAGCTCCTTCAAAACCTCATTCCAAGAAAAGGGTTATTATTTGACTTGTCTGGGATTCCCCTAAAGACTCTATTTGCTAGAATGTTTTATTTGACCTGCCTCAGAGCTCATCCAGTGCAAAGCCTTTTCTCTAGGAACATTTGTCAAAAACAATTAGAGGCGAATGTTTATTTTGAGCAGCCCAAAGTAGTAGATAAGAGGTAAGCAGAAAAGACCTGAGAAGGTGCTAATGTCAGAAGGTGCTAATCTTTCACCTATGGTTGATCTTGAGGCTCAATGGAAGCCAACCTGAAGAAGTGGTATCAACTTCCGTGTTGAGTGTTGAAGCCACATCTATGATGCACAAAGGACATTTTGGCTAAATTGAGAGATTAATGATTCCTAGAAATATGTGACCAACAATTAACTGACCACGATGTTAACCAATAAGAGTCTTCAATACATGACAAACATGCAAACTTTAAAGTTATTTCAGAAAAGTCACTAAACAAACAAACACCATTACTAGCAACAACAAACCCTGGAAAAAAGAATGTGATTTCCAGAGTTACATTATATTATTTAACATGTTCAATTTTCAAAAAAAATTATGGGCTTGGAATTAATAAGAAAGTATGCTCATACATAGAAATAAAAACAATCGACAGAAACACGTTCTGTAAAAGGCCAAACATAGAATGTACCAGACAAAGACTTTACGTCAGTTATTTTAATTATGTCCAAAAAAATAAATAAATCATCTCAAAAGAAATAAAGGACATGGTGAGAATGATTTGGTGAGAGGATATCACTAAAAAGATAGAAATTATTAAAAAGAACTAGATAAAAATTCCAAAATTAAAATGTACAAATATTAAAAGAAAAAATAGAGGGCTCAACAGCACATTTGACCCAGTTAAAAAATTAATCCGAAAACTTGAAGATAGATCAATTTACTTAGTCTTAGAACAGAAAGTTTAAAGAATGAAATAAATGAATAGACCTCAGAGACCAGTGGCCATCATTAAGTACTCCATAAAATAAAATTTATGTCTGGCAATTTGCTTTTATAATGGAATTCTAAAGAAACGAAAGAAAGTAGTGGAAAAATATTTGAAGAAATAATGCTCAATAACTTCCAGAATTGGAAAAAAATATAGTAATCTACACATTCAAAAAGCTCAACAAACTGGAAACGGGATAAACTCAAGGAGATACACACCTGGATACATCATAATCTAACTCTCATAAGACAAAGACAAAAAATATTCTTGAAAGTAGCAAGAGAAAAGTTACTCATCATTTATAGGAGATCCTTAAGATTAATAGCTGATGACTCATCAGAAACTATATGAGCCAAAAGGTACTGAGTATATACTCAACTTATGAAATAAATACACTGTCAACAAAAACAATAATGACATTCCCAAATACAACTGAGACATATAAGAAATGTTAAAGAGCATCTTTCTGGCCTAATGTAATGGACACCAGAAAATACAACAAATACATAAAAAGAGCAGCATCATTGATTGTAATTATACAGGTAAATATAAAAGATTATATGAATGTCTGCTTTGTTCATGACTCTTTTTTTCTCCTATTTTATTGTAAAGACAATAGCATAAAGTAATAATTATGAATTTGTGTTGATGGACACACAATACTAAATATGTAACCCACATAATAATACCAACAAAAATGAGAAGTGAAGGCAGAAATCTATATAAGGGAAAGGTTTTTATATAATACTTAAAGTAATTTATTAATGCAAACCAGATTATAACAAATTAAAATGTTTATTATAACCACCATGGCAATCACTAGGGAAACAATTAAAAAATATAGTGAAAGAAATAAAAACATAGTAAAAAAATATATATAGTAAAAATAGGGATTTAGTATGTCACACTAGAAAACATCTGTTTAACATAAGAGTCCATTGTTTTTTTCAACAATGGAGAAATATATGAACAAAAGACAATAGCAAAATGGTAAAAAAGTTTCTATTTTATCAGGAATTGTAAATGTACATAGACTAGAAATTCCAATCACTTCAAAATCCCCACAAAACATCTATATATATAAAAGCCTAAGTGACCATTGCAACCGAAACAACCAAACGGAAGACCGAACAGGCTGCATGGGACGACCAGGCCAGCAGGGGGGTTAGTGAGGGACGACAAATGACTGAGCAGAATGCTGCATGGGGTGACCAGGCCGGCAGGGGGGGCAGTGAGGGGAGATCAGGCAGGTAAGCAGGTGAGCAGTTAGGAGCCAGCGGTCCGGATTGTGAGAGGGATGTCCAACTGCTGGATTAGGCCTGATTCTTAGGACATCCCCCGAGGGGTCTGGATTGGAGAGAGTGCAGGCTGGGCTGCACTGGGCCTCTAGTTTAGAGTATAAGAGACAATATATGGTTGAGCATTTTTATTATTTTGATCTAGTTTTGGAAATTTTACTAGCTAATTACATTATGGGACTTCTGGTTCCTAACCGCTCACCTGCCTGCCTGCCCTAACTACTCTGCCTGCCTGCCTGATCCCCCTAACTGCCCTCCCCTGCCAGCCTGGTCTCCCTTATTAACTTTTTTTTTTTAATCTTATCCCCTTCACACACAATTGTATTTGACTTCCTTATTGGCTTCTCCCTCTCAAACAATTTTTCTCTCTCCTTTATGTAACACTTTTTCCTATTGACTCTTCATTTATAAACTTTTCTTTCCTCCTTATTTCCTACTTCTGTTCCATCATCATCCTTCTTCTCTTTGTCCTACCCTTTCTCCCCACATTCCTTCTTTCCTTTATCTTTACCCCTGTCCTCCCTCCCTTTTTCCTTCCTTCCCACCTTAATTTTTTTCTACACTTCCTCCCTTGGAACTGCTTTGCTCCCTCCCCCATTTCTTCCTTCTTTTCATTCTCCTTTTAAGCTCTACCGGCTTCCCTTTAAAACTTTTCTTCCCTCCCTCTTTCTCTCTCATCCTACCTTTTACATACATTCTTCTCTACTTACTTCCACTGTTCTAATATCTACCTGCCTAATTATTCACTACTAGAGGCCTGTTGCACGAAGAGATTCGTGCAATAGGCCTTCCCTTCTCCTGGCTGTGGGCACCGGTTTTCCTCCGGCACCCGGGACCAGGCCTTCCCTCTGGCCAGAGCCGCCTTCCATCCTCCGTCTTCGCAGCCCTGGCTGGAGCCGCCTTCTGTCTTCCGTCTTCACTGCTCCAGCTCAGTCTTTGCTCCACCTCTTGGAGCCTACATATGCAAATTAACTGCCATCTTTGTTGGCGGTTAATTTGCATATCACGCTGATTAGCCAATGGGAGGCATAGCGAAGGTATGGTCAATAACCCTGTTTGTCTATTATTAGATAGCATCATTTATCTTTTTCTTTTCTGACTCCTACATTTAAAATCTGTCCCCAGTATACAACTATACTTGGATTTTCATTATAGCTCCTACAGTTCACTCATACATCCTTTTTCCTTCTTTAACTGCTGTCTACTAACTCTTTATAAAGTTCTTCCCTCCCTCCTTCCCTTCTTAAAGCTTCTGTTTGGCGGGGGGGCGCATTAACCCCCAGCCCAGGGCTCAGCCCCGGCCAGAGGTTCACCACCTCCCCCTTCCCTGGCCTCCCCACCACTGTCCTGCTCCCATTCCCTGCCTGGGATGCCCAGCCCAGCAAGAGTTGCTGAGGCCTGCACAGACTGGGCGCTGCTGCTGCGAAGCAGGAGCGCCTCCGCCCAGAAGGCCTCAGACCGTCCACCACTTCATCCTGGACCAGTGGGCACCTCCCCACCAACTGCCCGCATCAGGGGCCACCACCCTCCTCCCGCATCTGGGCAGGGGTCCCTGCTCCACACCACCTGTGCCCTTGCTCCTCACGAGGCGCACCTGCTCTGCCCCCACCCCGTGGTCACCACCACCTCCCAGGTACAGCCCCATATTCCCTTCCCTTTTTCATTCCTGAGTCTTTTTCTTGTTCCCTTTCTGTATTTCTGTTTCTCCTCTCGACCTGCCTGCATGCAGGCCTGCCTTCCTCTTCATCTCCTTTCTTATCCCCTCTTATCATATCCTATCCTACCCTGGGCCTTAAAGCTGCCTGAACAGAGGGAGGGGACACAGACTGCTGATCTGGTCATGATGTGATGATGTAATGGACAATTTGCATATTCCTTTATTATTTTATAAGATTGTGTTCAGGCTGATTACATATCTAAGAAAAATTGAATCTGTTCTTGACTTGAAAATTTAAATATATCAAACAGTAGTTGAGAGAATATTAATTTACACCACAAACATAATAATGATCAATTTACTAAAGGGTTAACTTTGATATACATAATTATAGAAACTAATATAAACATACATTTGTCAGGTTACTATTTGACATATATATACATATATATAGTATTTATGACATGTCTAACAGAGTACTGTGTTCCAGTCTTTAATGCCAGAGCTAAACTCTAACTACTACATGGAGGATAACAAAGATAATCACTCTGCCAACCATCAGCAATAGAAGTCCTACTTAGTGCATCTTGGTATCAGAGTCACCAAGGGAAACACAACACAATGAACACTGGATGGAATAACACTTCTGTCTTATAGAGAAGAAACAAAGGAAAATCAGCTTCAGCAGTGGGCACTGGTTCCCCATGGCCACAGGTCTTTCTTATGGTCAATGAAGGGCAATTGGCCTACATGAGCTACTTCTGTGCCTCAATGGAAAGATTCTGTTCCCTTCCTGTGGAGGACAGACATAGCAGTGGGATATATGATGCACATGTTTTAAGTAGAGAAAAAAGAGTACTCATTGAGCCTGAAACAAGATATACCCACACAAAGTGATAAGCCCACAGGTAGTATGGGCTCTTTATCTCTTGATAAGGAAGTGTTCCAGGACCAGGGCTTATTTTTAAGCAGCTGAGTGGGAGCTGTACAGACCACATGCATGGGATTGCCTTTTCCAAGGGTATAAATACAAATATAGATGTATATTTATATTTTGTAAATATAGCCCATTTTGATATATGATAAATATCATATATTAATTTATATAAAAAATATATATATATATATATATTATATGCCTAAGTGATTGGAATGACCAGAACAACCAGAACAACTGAAACGACTGGTCTCTATGATGCACACTGACCAGCAGGGGACAGACGCTCAATGCAGGAGCTACCCCCTGGTGGACAGTGTGCTCCCACAGCAAACCTCCCATGGCCGTCCAACCTTCAGTGGTTTCTCCCTCCCACCGACTGGCCCAGATTGGCCCACTGCCCACCCACCGCAGTGGCAGCTTGGAGGTGAAGGAAGGAAGAGGCAGGGAAGCGGGAAACCGCTTGGTGGCGGGGCGCTAACGATGGTGGCCTTGGTGTCGGGCATCTGTTCTTTCCATGCCCAGCTCAGTTACCTTCACCTCCTCTCCCAAACCCACCGGGCCTTCAGGCCTCAATCAGCCCTGATCACCGGCCAGGCCTAGGGACCCAAGCCATGCACGAATTTCATGCACCAGGCCTCTAGTATCTTTAATAATGAATATATATCACAATGCTGATAATTCTATACAAGAGCATTGGTAATATCTTTAGCTGGGTGAGACTTGAGAAATACTTTTGAGTGTTTGCACAGCCTCTTCTTCCAACACCAGGCTCCTCACCGATCCCTTCAACATCCCATGCCATCCACTGTTGTTCACAGGCTTTTCAGTCAGCTGGCACAGCTGACCACCATGCTCCATTAGCATGAATATTAAATGTTAAATTGCAGGAAAAGGAAGGAAACCAACCATATGCTATTTGTTAATCACCACCATATCCTATTCTCTTCAAAACTTATTTTATTTTTTAATCAAAATTATTTCTCAATTTTTATCATCCTATATTTTGCTGTTGTTTTGGATATTTTTTGTTTGTTATTTGTTTTTGTTGACCCAGAATTCTGTGGATCTTTTAAGTTCAGAAGAAGGGCTTTATTCTAGTGTGTTCAACAACATCCCTGCAATAAAGTCCTGCTTGTAGATATGGCAATGAGAGATGCACTGTAGTGCATGAGTAGCTTAAAAAGCATGATTGAAAAGAACTTTAGGACACTGAAATAGAAACCTTTTGTCCTGTTCCATTGCTCAAATAAGTAGTCTCAAGACAACTTGGTCCTGTGTTGCTGCAGCAGCACATCAACAAAACCAATGTGATCCTGGTCTTATTAGCAAATAAAAATTTGAACATTTGTATGTTTAGACACATATTTACAAATATATTATTAACAATGTCAATATTGGTTATAAGTAAGTATGTTCAGTATTATATCAGTGCATAACTAAGATGCCTAATAATTTCCTCCTGTGCTCCAATAAATTTCCTTGAACATATACTCCAATTTGAAGTCCCTTGTTTAAGAGAAATCCTTCATTGCTTGTTGGCTGTGAGTAAAAATTTCTCTATCTCTCCTCACATTTCTTAATTATGAATGTATTCCCAATCTACACTGAAATTGCAATGAATTTGGAATATTTCTCTGCATAAACAAATAATTGATTTAGTCTATAGTCAAAGTTACCACTATTTACCTTATAAAAGTAACATACAAAATAAACTCAGTTTATATTCTTTCAATACTATTCTATTTTTCCATCTAGGATGGCTCATAAGTGTATAGATGATACTACCAGATGTGGTACTTTGATGGCATTAACCATCCCTAACACCATCCGAATTCGGTTGTAATATGTATAGGAAAACTTCACATATAAATTAAAAAAAAGAAGAAGAATTCTTTAGGACTCTCTCTGCAACCCAATGGTCATTCCTCTGGCTAAAGCAATCTTAATATTTCACTAATAATGCCATCAAATTAGATTGCCTTCTTTTTCTAATTATTTATTGTTTACTAGAGGTCCAGCACATAAAATTCATGTACTCAGTGAGGGGGCGGGGGGGGGGGGGGGCTCAGCCCTGCCTGTGCCCTCTTAAAGTCTAGGAGCCCCGTGACCATTCACCTCAAAGAGGTAGCCCTGCCCACCCACCACAACCCTCTGGTCGGTGGCCTGGGCCTCCCTCTTTGGGACTATTGTGGAGCCCCCCAATTGATTGATCACCCCACCGACCAGTGGCCTAGGCCTCCCTCTGCAGAGCAATCATGGGGCGATGGCCGGCCCCCGACCAATCTCATCACACCCACCTTGGCTGGCCTGGCGCCAGTGGGTGTCATAGCATGGTCGTCTGGAAGGTCATCCGAACTGTCGTTCTGCTGTTTTGTCGATTTGCATATTTTGTTTTTATTATTATAGATAGCTTCCTTTTAATAATTGTTGTAGCATATAGAGAGGTTTGATAATTTATAGACAGATGCAAATTACCCTTAAAAATTAGAACTGATTTTCCTCTTACGAATATGTTTTTTTTCTGTTTCACATTTGAGCTTTGTAAAATTACTGTAGAAATTAAGGCAACTTCTTAGATTCATACAGTGGATAATATACTATATTTATTTCAATAGCGCTGACTTTCAACTGCTATAATTTTAATCCCATCTAAAAGCAACAAAAACAAAGTGAGCTGAAAAAGAAAAAAATAGTTTAAATCCTTGCTTGCGGTGTACATATCTTTTTCAACTCAACTTCACTGAATTTGTCATCTAATCTTTTCTAAAATGCTCAGCAAGAACTTTCCAAGGGCCCATTACATGTAATCACCACATCATCCAACGTGGAGAAAAGGGACCTTTGCATGTTCATCCAGGCAATGGAAGTTAAAAAACAACCTGTGATCAATGGTTCATTATTTTTCTTTGGGCCTCAAACTTTGGTTCCTCTTAAGAAATCTTATGCTGTTAAAATTTCAGATACTTATTTGACTAACAGTCACTAAATTGTAGGAAATTAGTAAGCAGAGTGTTGAGAATAATTTAAATGTTTTCCAAAGGTACCAATGTTTAAAATAAAAGAGTAACAGGATTAGAGTTTATTACAAAGAAAATAGCATTCTAATTTTAAGTACTGCATGAAAACAAATTTGCTCAAAGAATGTTTAGCATTGCTAATAGTTTATTATTTTCAAAGTGGAGACATACAAGAAATTATATTTCTACATGTGTGGCAGGCATATTATGTTTGTTCTAAAAAGAAGAAAAAATACAAATTATCAAAAGAAAGACTTATACTTGACTATAATCCCACTGTAGGTGAATTTGGGCGTATTTTCTTTATATTCTTCTATTCTATCTATCTGTCTAGCTAGTTTTCTGTTATTTTTTTTCTATCTATCTATCTATCTATTTATCTATCTATCTTTCTATCATCTATCTATCTATCGATCTCATCTATCTTACTATATGAGAATCAAACTACACTATAACACAGATCACTTTATACTCTGAATTTTGTCACTTAACTATATAACATGCCATTATTTCTGTTTCTATGAACATTCAATATCATTGTTAATGAGTAAAGAGTTTTATATGAATGGTTGTGAATTGTACTTCATTGTATGACTGTTGTAACAGACACAATGATATGCATTCCTGATAATTATCATCTCTTTTCTTCCTAAGTTTTAGGTATCTACTCATCACCTGGGTAACTCAGGGAAAGTCAGACTACTCTACTGTATTTCATTCTCCAGAGAGAAGTTCTGGTGGACTTAATGACACTTATGTGGTCCATAGTTCCTAAAATCAAATTGGCATAATTTTGATAAATGTGATATGATACATAGTACGTTGATTTAAATATAATGTAAGTAGTGCATTATAATCATAAACACTAATGTATTTGGGAAAGAATTGTAGCAGGGCCTATATGATTAGAACATTTTCACTGAATTTTTGAGGGTCATGATTAGAAGTACAATATCTAATACATTTTCAACTTTGGGATCCAATTGTATTAGATATTGTTATATCCTGTTTATATTTTATAATGTCCTTAATTCTATTTAGGAAGTTTGAATTTATAGAACATTACAATACTGAATATTAACAATTATCCAAATGTCTGTGACATATTGACATTCTGCACTATGCTTACTTAAAATTAAATCAAAGACAGCACTGCACGTATTATACACATACATTACATAATATAAATACACATACACACACATGTGTTATATAATATAAACACACACACAGAGGGAAAGAGAAAGAGTCAGTATTTGGATTAATCAGTCCAAAGAAGACTTTAGCCAAAGCCTCAAGTGTCTGTTTTTCATGTACTATTCTCTGCTATGAATATGCAATTCTAAATTACTAGGTATTAAAATTATCTGCAGGAAATTAAAGATTGACTATTCCTAAATTAAGACAATAAACATGAATTATATTTGCATTCCTATACTAAAACTTTGGTATAGCAAAATATAGTATTATATGTAAATTTGATAAGAAAATTTTGTAAAACAAATAGATTTGTAGTTCAGAAAAAAGCAGCAAGATAAAAGTTTGGAATATCAGGATGTGATCTATCAGAATCTATATATATGAAAGCCTAAGTGACTGTTAAGACTGAACAACAAGTCGACTGGTGGCTATGATGTGCACTAACCACCAAGGGGCAGACGCTCAACACAGGAGCTGTCCCCTGGTGGTCAGTGTGCTCCCACAGCCAACCTCCAGCAGCTGGTCAACCTCCCATGGTCCCTCCCCTGAGCTGGCTGCCCCGATTGCTGGACAGGCTGAGGGACCCCACCCGTGCACAAATTTGTGCACCAGGCCTCTAGTTAGTAATAAATTATGAAAAATCACTGAGCTTTTCTAATACTAGAAATTAAATAAGAGGAAGAACTGGTTAATGTAGCCAAAATCACAATTATGAGCCATACACTTACTATGTACTTATAGCCATTGTTAGATGACATAGATAACCTGTTGTACATAATTTTGGAGACTGAGCTAATTCAGATATATTAAAAAATCTTAAACTAGAGCAGACCTTTTTATCTCTTAGGGGCTGACTATATATATATATATATGTATATATATATATATATATATGAAATAATAGCTGGAATCTGTCACCTTAGAAATTAGAACAATTAGATGTCAGCATGCAAGTGTCCTCAAATTGAAAGAGAACAAAAATAGCTAAAGGGAAAGGAGTTTCATTTTGAAGTGATGAAAATGTTCTAAAATTGACTGTGATAACAGTTGCATGCACATATCTGTATATATACTAAAAAAAGACTAAAAAATAGAAATCACTCTCCATCACAGAGTTTGGAGTTTTCAGTGACAATAGAACAAAATAATTTTATTGCAATTCCTTAGATGGAAACAATCTAAAACTAGTTGACTTTACACAATAATTGTATTGTGTATTAATAATATGTTATAGTATGTAATGTATTTATTGTGTGGTAAATCTAGACTCCTCATATAATAGTAAAGGAAAGCAATCATTATTTCAACAATTTAAGTAGAAATATTGTCATGTTAAACTTTATAACAGCAATTATAAATTCACTAGTGGCCCAGTGCAGGGATTCATGCACATTGAAAAGAACTTAATTAGAAGTTGGCTGGCAGAACAGGACTGGGTGAGACAGGCCGGACATGGCCTGAAGCCAACCTTCCATGGTCCCTCCTGGGCCAGCCACACCTGGGACTGTGCCGGGGCTCGAAGGGCACCTGCAGAGTGAGCAGGGTCCCTCTAGCAGGTGGGGTCCTTCGGCCTGGCCTGTGGGGATCAACATCCCCTGAGGGGTTCCAGAGTGTGAGAGGGCATTCTGCAAAGTTGCTGTCGTACAGGTTGTGGAACCCAAATGCAAATGTGCAGTAAATCAGATGCAGGGCCTAGAGTGCCTCAGCAACAACATAACCCAGGGCCAAGGGTGGAATCCCACAGACCTGTAAGGAATCAGGAATCGGGCTCCCCCCTTTCTGGTTCTGGGGTGTGTCACCCAAGAACCGCTGCTGCCAAGTCACAACAGCTCTGCAGCTCCTGGGTTGAGCATCTGCCTCCTGGTGGTCAGTGTGTGTCATACCTACAGGCCGGTAGGTCAGATGGTAGCTTAGCCTTTTATATATATGTAGAAGATTTTTAATTCAAAACTAAATACATTTCTCTGCTCTATCCGATGAAATGCACAGAAGCAATGCCTCTTACGCAATGTTACCCTTGCAACCAAATTCTGGTTTCTGATCATTTTCACCAAAAGGAAGGAAAGTTGTCTGGAGAAATGGCTCTACGAAGGTGCAAACTAAGTCTAGAACATCTTGTTGAGCCAGAAAACATGTGACTTTCATGGATGAATGGTAGTATTGAACTAACAAAACAGCCAATCCACAAGCACCTGCCACTGGCCAAATCTGAAACCATTTGAGCTTTATAGGAGACTATTGCCTGAGATCAGCTGAGATAAAGTTCTACTGATTAAGGTTTGGTGCTGACAATACAAAAAGTATTTAATAGTAGACAAAAAAGGAAAGAGTTAATGCAACTCCCACCTAGATAAAGGACACACTATTGCCATTGGCAAGGGCTCTGAGTAGTCTACGCACCTTTTCAGCCCGCGTATGTACTGCCAGAGCTACACTGGTGCCTCAATGCAGGCACTTTGTTGACTGGCAGCCTGTCCCATGATATTGGAATTCTGGAGAAAGAATACCTTATATCAGATGGACTGGCTTCTGTAGAATACTTCTTACTCCCTCAGGCCTGCTCTAAGTGTTTCCTGGCCTGCCTCGATAATACATGCAGCTTTCTGCAAGTTAGTGAACAGTAGACAGAGGCCTGTGTTCCACAATCCAGAGTTCTACCAAAACCACTAAACAATGTCACCTGAGTTCTCCGCAAATCATATGCCATTCAGACCTCAGTGGAGAGAAACCCCTAGATTTTCAAAGGGAAAGAAATTATGCTGCTGAATGAGCATAAAGCAAAATAATTATGATATTTTTATGTAAGTATCACAATTCAGGTTTTACTTTTTATTTCTAGTAATTTTAAGAAATATTGATGTTTATTCCTTTACCTACCCAGTGAAACCAGTTTTATCTACTGTCGTGGAGGGATTCAGATATACAATTTAAAAATATATGACTTTTGATTTTTACCAATTTATTTATTCAACACCTAGATTAAAAGTGTTTGTCCTCACAGTGGTTTACTTAAGGATGGGGACAAAGATTGAGTACTTAAACACAGTAGTTAGTTTTACATATACACAACATGCAAGAAGACAAGTGATATCAAATACCAAATCCTTTATAATATAAACAAACAGGTCTTCTTATTTACAAGTCTTGCTTCACAGAATTTTTTCAGAGATTGTGTTTTTGGTTTTTGTTCTCTCACATATTATTTGTATTATAAACGAGAGGGTGGGGAAGGGGGAGTCTATGAAAGAGGAAGGAAGGAGGAAGGGGTGGAAAGAAAGTTCTATATGTTCAGAAAAAAAATTGGGATGTAAGGTTTTCAGTTGCATGCTGATTTTGTCCAAATAAGTCTTTGCACAGCACTCTGCAATTAATTGAAGTGTCTGTGCTTATATGTGTGTGCCTGGTAAGGCCTCTAGATATACAGTCTTTTCTATCCTAAGTATTACCTTGTTCTTACCAGACCATATTTATGAGGTACTGAATTTCACAGACACAAACACATCTAAAAATGTCCCCATCTCAAGTGAATTTAATCGCAGAGAAAATGGTCTCTATACTGCATTTGATTCATCCATAATGACTGAATGCAGACGGGGTCAATTCCAGTCACCAATTACAAGCTTTTTATTTTAAATTTAGTATATGACAGGGATTCATTTTCTCTCCAGAAATGTGATGCTAAATATTGACCATTTAAAACCTAATAAGATATTGAATGGAGAAGATTAATAAATCAAATTCATTAGCATTGCAAATGCCTTTGAATTTTGCAGGTTGCCATCACAGAAGTGATTTTATTTGACTCCATGGTACCATTATGCTAGCTGCTGGTCTAAATTTAGCTCATTGAATGCCTGATGAAATGTCATGTACTGCAAGTCCATTATAAACCCATCAACTCTTGCATCTGCAATTTGCAAGTTTAGACAGTTATTCTTTGAAATAACTCTTAATGTCCTTTAACATTTGATACATTGTGAACTATTCACCTAGGACAATGCTCCCCTAGTCAAAACACGTGCATTTCCTCTTCTAATTTAAAGATTACAATAAATTTAAATAAAGCAGCACTAGTATTCTTATTATATGTTTATAGGCATTTCAGGTAGAGAATCCATTCAGTCAAATGAAACATAAAAAGATAAAGTCTATGCTATTTTATTTCAAAATAAAAACAACTTTAATAATAACAATAATCGTAGCAACTTTCTTTATGAAACAGGTTAAATTAAAGACTGGCATACATAATGATATTAAACTTCACAACAACTGTTCATATAGGCATTATTTCCCTTTTTGCAATTGAGGAGACTAAATTTCAGAGATATTAATTATTATTTTTGCAAGAAATAGAGGCTAATTAAAGCAGGTTCAGATTTTGATCCTTGAAGTAACTGGTTCCAAAGCCATTCTGCTACTTATCCATCCTAACAGAAATATGTAGTTACTAGAGGCCCGGTGCATGGATTCGTGCACTGGTGGAGTCCCTAAGGCTGGCCTGTGCCCTCTCCCAATATGGGACCCCTCAGGGGATGTCAGACTGCCCCGGTCCTGGCCTGATCCCTGCTGCTGCTTGGTAGCACTGCTGCAGAGGCAGGAGAGGTTCGAGCCATCACAGCTGCACTTGCCAGCCATGAGCCTGGCATCTGGCGCCTGTCAGTCAGCTGAGCAGAGTTCCAACTGTGGGAGCACACTGACCACCAGGGGGCAGCTCCTGTGTTGAGCGTCTGTCCCCTGGTGGTCAGCACATGTCATAGCGACTGGTCAAATGGTCAACAGATCAAGTGATTGCTAAGGGTTTTATATATATAGATTCCTTTCTGCTCTCTTAATCTCAGTTTTTATCTGCTATGGTTATTATTTAGACTGTGAAAATAGAGTTTGTTTGAGGTAAGACTGCCAACTTTGCAGCAACTACTGCCTAGATGTGTTGAATATCCTGGACATTAATCGTGATAACTCCCTATAGTAGGGCAGCACTACATTCAGGAAAAATGCTTTCTTATGCTAAAGGAAGAATGAAAGAAAGTACAAAAGCACAGATTTTGTCCTACTGCTTTGCTCTCAGTTACTCCTCATGGAAGTAGTTGCCCAGGAAAATTGGTTCATTTATGTTATTAATAGCCAAAATAATATGTGTTCCACCACCTACTAATTTAACATAGTCTCACAAACAATGCAAGCTCTATTTTATGATGCATTAACTCCAAAAACCATACAACTAATTATAATTAAATTGCAATTTTAGTCTTTAGATTCCAATTCCTTTTCACTTTGACACCATGTATTCCCTTAGATATAAATATCTGAAATGCATACTTAAATGTTTCCTTCCTCATTTTTTAACAAAATTAATTTGAGTGATTTGACAACAGTTCATGCCCTCAGGCTGAAGATTTTCCAATACATCTTTTGCATATTAAGTTACCCCCCCCCCCCCCCC
>NW_005354010.1:928450-939146 GCF_000412655.1 Myotis brandtii
TAGGACCAATAACAAAGCAAGTCTAGGCAGATTTAGGCAGAAGCAGCTGTTCCCAACCCAGGCACCACAAAGGGTGAGCTTTCTCAAAATTGTCCCTAATCTTCTCTGTGAGTGCTTGGTGTAAGATCTGCAAGAAGGTTCTAACCTCCCTAGGTTGGTGGGCATCAAGTGCTTCCTCCTCTCTCACTAGCCCATAGTTGGACTTTGCAGTGCATTATAAATTTCTAGTTGAATCTTACCAGCTTTTGTAGTGTTCAGGAGCATCTCTCTCAGATAAACACATGCTCAGATCCTGTTTCTTTCTGCAAGAACATGTCTCTAAACATTTGTGGATATTTGAGTGCTCTGAGATCTCAGGTCTTTGTTAGTCTTAAAGAAAGTTGCGAACTTCAATTTTGTCCTCTGTTGTTTGTTGTTGCTGTTGTTATTGTAAGGGAAGGAGCAATACTTTCCTGCTTTTCACATATCCTAGCAGGCACAGGTACATCATATAATGTTTTAACAGCAATAACAGGCTTAATAGGATGGTGGCACAGAGAAGGAGCACTTCAGTCTCTGTCAGTAAGGGAGAACTCCCTAGGACTTTATTTTAAAGGAAATAATTGGGGTTCTAGGACAAAGGGAATTCCAGTGAAATAGAGTAGGGGAGAAGTCTACATATTCAAAGAGTATTTTGTGATCAAGGGAACCATAAACAGTTGGGATCATTAACAGTTTAAAATCTGAAAGAAAGTGAGCCCAGAAGTAATGCTTTGAAGGGAGGTAGTCCCAGATCCCACGTGCCATTTTAAGAATCTTAGTCTGTGGTCTCTTGGTTATGAGAAGTTGTGGAAAGGTTATTCAGGCAAGTAATGGGGTGAGATTTATAGTTTATGTAAATCTTGTGTATATGTGCAACTGGTAGAATAGGAAGATTATTCAATGAATGCAGGATGACCATTCAGCACTTCAAAATAGTAGCACAGACATAAGATGATATGAGAGTGTGCTACAGCCACCATAAATGAGGATAGAAAATAGGGACAATTTGTTAAACCTTAGGAATCAATATAAAATTCAGACATTGACTAGATGTAAGAGGAAAGGTAATAACATGCTTTCAGGTTATTGGCTGGATATAGGTTGGGGCAAAAGTAGGTTTACAGTTGTTTTTATGGAAAATAATGCAATCATACTATATAATGAAAGCCTAATATGCTAAGTGTCTGACCATTCGTTCGACCGTTCGACCAGTCGCTATGACGTGCACTGACCATCAGGGGCAGATGCTCTGACTGGTAAGTTAGCTTGCTGCTGGTGTCCGGTCGATCAGGACTGGGCAAGATGGGCAGGACATGCCCTGGAGCCCTCTGGTGGTTCCTCCTCAGCTGGCCAACCTCTCGCGGTACCTCCCCAGCCCAGATTGTGCACCACTGGGGTCCCTCGGCCTGGCCTACACCCTCTAGCAATCTGGGACCCCTTGTGGGATGTTGGAGAGCCAGTTTCGGCCCGATCTCCGCAGGCCAGGCTGAGGGACTCCACTGGTGCATGAATCTGTGCACCAGGCCTCTAATGAATAAATAAGAATACAAGAATAAACTGTGTTTTGTGTACTCACAACTGTAAACCTAGTTTTGCCCCATCCTGTATATGAGACACAAAAAAGAAGAGGAACAGGTTCATTCACAAAGAGAATATGTTTGGGTCTATATATGTGAAACTTGAAATGTTTATGGAACATTAGATGACTACGTTCAGGCAATTAGGTGCATGACTCAGAAGCACACACCAGTTGCTTGGGCTTGGACAATGAGATGCATCAATCTGAGCATAAATGCAGTGACTTGGAGCATGTAAACAAGTGGGATGATCTAGAGATAGTGGGTGAGGGGGTAAGAGTGGGAGACAAAGGACACCACCATGTAAATTCACTAAGGAGCAAAGGGGAAGATCTCAGGAATTAGCTTGGGAGAAGCAGTGATAAAGTCTTAAACACTGCCAGATTACTTTTACAATCACATTTACAAAAGGGATGGTAGGGAACGCAAGAGGTGGGCTTAAAAAAATAAAAGAAAAAAAGAAAGAGAAAATGAGAAAGCCATTGGATATAATAATTAGGAGGCCATATTCCTTCTCCCTTTCTCCCTTTCTCCAGGATTATAGAGTGTTACATCAAGAGATACAAGAGCAGGAATCCAATTTTTAAGGAGCCTTTAAACATTACACCAATACATTTGTGAAATATAAATCAGTCCCAAATAAGCACTCTCATGTGTACACATTTATATCTAAGGAACATTTTTCCATAAACATAGCACAGTATCAATGGTTTAAAATTCTGAAACATAGTAATGCAGAGCCTAATGCTATTTTCAGAGAATAAATTATATTTAATTTAAATATTAAATCATTCAGATGTCTACTAATAAGTTATCCATTTTAGGAAAAAATCAAAAACTGACAAAAGATTAACAACTAGGTAAAATTGGAAGAAGGTTTACTATTTTTTATCATTTATTTTTTGTTAGTGTGATAAATCAGCAAAATGTTCTGGTTTTTATTTGGAAGTAAAATAGAATGATTTAGGTAATAAGTCATATATAGATAAATAAAAAATAATATAATGATTAAGATATAAAGAGAAAACAAAACATATTCATATACAATGAATTTCTTTTCATTACATCTAAATACTTTTTTATCACTTAAAAAGTATTGGTTTTAAAAAGGAACAATTTATTACACTATTAACTCCCTGCTTCAAGCTGTCAGCATTTATCCTATGATATTTATTCTATAAATAATTTCTCTATATGATCCTTAATCTTTTTGAAATATCAAATTTAGCTACACTTTAGGGCTTGGATTGCATTCACCTCTTGAATCTGCCCCTACCTTCCCCAAGGCCAAAATTAATTGCACAGAATACTACCAATTTATTTTCATTCCACCTATAAAATGGGAGAAGAGAAGACATTGTAAATAAGCAAAAAAACGAGGTCACAAAGTATTACCTTATAATTCTGTTCAGTGGATATAAGAAAATATAGCAGAGCTATATTCTACTTGAACTGAAAAAAAAAGAGATAATACTACATTGACTTTAGATCTTGTTATATAGAAAGATAACTGAAGTTTCTTTTTTTTCTTTATTGATTAAGGTATTACATATGTGTCCTTATCCCCCCAGTGCCCTCCTATATTACCCCCCCATCCCCCCCACTCATGCCCTCACCCCTCTGGTGTCTGTGTCCATTGGTTAGGCCTATATGCATGCATACAAGTCCTTTGGTTGATCTCTCCCCCTTACCCCCACCCACCCCTACCTTCCCTCTGGGGTTTGATGGTCTGATCGATGCTTCTCTGTCTCTGGATCTGTTTTTGTTCATCAGTTTATGTTGCTCATTATATTACACAAATGGGTGTTTTTTGATCAATATTGGTTGCCCTCATTACACTCTTCAGTGGCATTGACCCTTTAAATGCACTACAGCATGTCCAAACAATGAGGACATTTTCAATGTACAGCAATTTAATCCAGCATACATTTGAACTATCCACTCATTTTAGGTAACTCATTTTAGGTAATGCACAGATCCTCACCCCCAGGAGCGTCAGTGCTAATGACTGTGGTTTAAATAGAGTAGTATACAGACTGTGGAATCTAAGAAGGAAGGTAAGGGTGGGTTGGTGGGGGGAAGAGATCAACCAAAGAACTTGCATGCATATATGAATAACCCATGGACATAGACAATAGGGTGGTGAAGTTCTGGGATGGGGGGTGGTGGTGGGCTAGAGGGGTCAATGAGAAAAAACGGGGTACATATGTAATACTTTCAACAATAAAGATTTTATGTCCGGTCGATCAGGACTGGGCAAGATGGGCAGGACATGCCCTGGAGCCCTCTGGTGGTTCCTCCTCAGCTGGCCAACCTCTCGCGGTACCTCCCCAGCCCAGATTGTGCACCACTGGGGTCCCTCGGCCTGGCCTACACCCTCTAGCAATCTGGGACCCCTTGTGGGATGTTGGAGAGCCAGTTTCGGCCCGATCTCCGCAGGCCAGGCTGAGGGACTCCACTGGTGCATGAATCTGTGCACCAGGCCTCTAATGAATAAATAAGAATACAAGAATAAACTGTGTTTTGTGTACTCACAACTGTAAACCTAGTTTTGCCCCATCCTGTATATGAGACACAAAAAAGAAGAGGAACAGGTTCATTCACAAAGAGAATATGTTTGGGTCTATATATGTGAAACTTGAAATGTTTATGGAACATTAGATGACTACGTTCAGGCAATTAGGTGCATGACTCAGAAGCACACACCAGTTGCTTGGGCTTGGACAATGAGATGCATCAATCTGAGCATAAATGCAGTGACTTGGAGCATGTAAACAAGTGGGATGATCTAGAGATAGTGGGTGAGGGGGTAAGAGTGGGAGACAAAGGACACCACCATGTAAATTCACTAAGGAGCAAAGGGGAAGATCTCAGGAATTAGCTTGGGAGAAGCAGTGATAAAGTCTTAAACACTGCCAGATTACTTTTACAATCACATTTACAAAAGGGATGGTAGGGAACGCAAGAGGTGGGCTTAAAAAAATAAAAGAAAAAAAGAAAGAGAAAATGAGAAAGCCATTGGATATAATAATTAGGAGGCCATATTCCTTCTCCCTTTCTCCCTTTCTCCAGGATTATAGAGTGTTACATCAAGAGATACAAGAGCAGGAATCCAATTTTTAAGGAGCCTTTAAACATTACACCAATACATTTGTGAAATATAAATCAGTCCCAAATAAGCACTCTCATGTGTTAATACTTTCACAATAAAGATTTTAAAAAATAAAAATAAATTTTTAAAATAGAGTATAATCTGACTAAAGACCTTCTGGGACTGATGAAAGAGAAATGAGATTATATAACAAAAGAGCTACAAGAATTAAGAGCCTGCAATGGTAGGATACCTGGAAGTATTCCTGGATTTACATTTGAGTGTGCTTGATTAACAGGGCTGGGATTAAGACTGGATACGCAAGAATGCATTGACCTGTGGCACTTTCTTAGGACACAGGGTTTTACACTCTGACAGAGACCCTAAGTATATTAGCCCCCATCCTGTATATGAGACACAAAAAAGAAGAGGAACAGGTTCATTCACAAAGAGAATATGTTTGGGTCTATATATGTGAAACTTGAAATGTTTATGGAACATTAGATGACTACGTTCAGGCAATTAGGTGCATGACTCAGAAGCACACACCAGTTGCTTGGGCTTGGACAATGAGATGCATCAATCTGAGCATAAATGCAGTGACTTGGAGCATGTAAACAAGTGGGATGATCTAGAGATAGTGGGTGAGGGGGTAAGAGTGGGAGACAAAGGACACCACCATGTAAATTCACTAAGGAGCAAAGGGGAAGATCTCAGGAATTAGCTTGGGAGAAGCAGTGATAAAGTCTTAAACACTGCCAGATTACTTTTACAATCACATTTACAAAAGGGATGGTAGGGAACGCAAGAGGTGGGCTTAAAAAAATAAAAGAAAAAAAGAAAGAGAAAATGAGAAAGCCATTGGATATAATAATTAGGAGGCCATATTCCTTCTCCCTTTCTCCCTTTCTCCAGGATTATAGAGTGTTACATCAAGAGATACAAGAGCAGGAATCCAATTTTTAAGGAGCCTTTAAACATTACACCAATACATTTGTGAAATATAAATCAGTCCCAAATAAGCACTCTCATGTGTACACATTTATATCTAAGGAACATTTTTCCATAAACATAGCACAGTATCAATGGTTTAAAATTCTGAAACATAGTAATGCAGAGCCTAATGCTATTTTCAGAGAATAAATTATATTTAATTTAAATATTAAATCATTCAGATGTCTACTAATAAGTTATCCATTTTAGGAAAAAATCAAAAACTGACAAAAGATTAACAACTAGGTAAAATTGGAAGAAGGTTTACTATTTTTTATCATTTATTTTTTGTTAGTGTGATAAATCAGCAAAATGTTCTGGTTTTTATTTGGAAGTAAAATAGAATGATTTAGGTAATAAGTCATATATAGATAAATAAAAAATAATATAATGATTAAGATATAAAGAGAAAACAAAACATATTCATATACAATGAATTTCTTTTCATTACATCTAAATACTTTTTTATCACTTAAAAAGTATTGGTTTTAAAAAGGAACAATTTATTACACTATTAACTCCCTGCTTCAAGCTGTCAGCATTTATCCTATGATATTTATTCTATAAATAATTTCTCTATATGATCCTTAATCTTTTTGAAATATCAAATTTAGCTACACTTTAGGGCTTGGATTGCATTCACCTCTTGAATCTGCCCCTACCTTCCCCAAGGCCAAAATTAATTGCACAGAATACTACCAATTTATTTTCATTCCACCTATAAAATGGGAGAAGAGAAGACATTGTAAATAAGCAAAAAAACGAGGTCACAAAGTATTACCTTATAATTCTGTTCAGTGGATATAAGAAAATATAGCAGAGCTATATTCTACTTGAACTGAAAAAAAAAGAGATAATACTACATTGACTTTAGATCTTGTTATATAGAAAGATAACTGAAGTTTCTTTTTTTTCTTTATTGATTAAGGTATTACATATGTGTCCTTATCCCCCCAGTGCCCTCCTATATTACCCCCCCATCCCCCCCACTCATGCCCTCACCCCTCTGGTGTCTGTGTCCATTGGTTAGGCCTATATGCATGCATACAAGTCCTTTGGTTGATCTCTCCCCCTTACCCCCACCCACCCCTACCTTCCCTCTGGGGTTTGATGGTCTGATCGATGCTTCTCTGTCTCTGGATCTGTTTTTGTTCATCAGTTTATGTTGCTCATTATATTACACAAATGGGTGTTTTTTGATCAATATTGGTTGCCCTCATTACACTCTTCAGTGGCATTGACCCTTTAAATGCACTACAGCATGTCCAAACAATGAGGACATTTTCAATGTACAGCAATTTAATCCAGCATACATTTGAACTATCCACTCATTTTAGGTAACTCATTTTAGGTAATGCACAGATCCTCACCCCCAGGAGCGTCAGTGCTAATGACTGTGGTTTAAATAGAGTAGTATACAGACTGTGGAATCTAAGAAGGAAGGTAAGGGTGGGTTGGTGGGGGGAAGAGATCAACCAAAGAACTTGCATGCATATATGAATAACCCATGGACATAGACAATAGGGTGGTGAAGTTCTGGGATGGGGGGTGGTGGTGGGCTAGAGGGGTCAATGAGAAAAAACGGGGTACATATGTAATACTTTCAACAATAAAGATTTTAAAAAATAAAAATAAATTTTTAAAATAGAGTATAATCTGACTAAAGACCTTCTGGGACTGATGAAAGAGAAATGAGATTATATAACAAAAGAGCTACAAGAATTAAGAGCCTGCAATGGTAGGATACCTGGAAGTATTCCTGGATTTACATTTGAGTGTGCTTGATTAACAGGGCTGGGATTAAGACTGGATACGGCGGGGAGGAGCGGGGCTGGAGCCGTGTTCAGTGAAATAGACAAGTCTGGGTTGCTGTAGCAGTTAGAAGAGAAAGGTATGAAGAGGCTGAGGGAGGTGGCATGCTGGAATAGATGTATGTTATGTCAGGGGACCCACTCAAGGATTATGTTTCCAGGACCATGCAGAGAATGCACCATTCATTAAGGCCATCAGGAACACTCTGGTGAGAAAGATACCCAACTTCAGGGGTTGCTTTTCTTTGAAAGCTAAGACTAATGTTAAAATGGTTCTTTAAAATGACAGCATCAAGATCATTGTTAAAGTGTGCTGGAAGAACTCTTATACATTTGGATTTTTGCAAACCAGTAAAATTTAAAATATATGTGACAGTGGTAATTGGATTGGCTACATTTATGTATTTATTTATATTTTTAGTAAGTATATAAAAATGCCAGAACAAAATTAGATTCTACCATCCAGAGTAGATTTTTTTTTCATAATTGTCATTTCATGAAGTGAAAGATATTTCAATACCAAAAATAATTCTTAAAAAGAATTTCAAACTTTAAAGTCCTTAACAATAAACAATTGGGCCTTTGGAAAATTTTTATTGAATTCACCTTTTTTCTCATTTTGACATGGACCAATAAAATCTCATTATGGGAAGTCGCTCGTTTGCTGATCAGCACTTAGAAACAGCTAAATTAGATTTGGTTCCAAAACAAACCATATGTACCAAGGAGAGAGAGCAGCTCAGTGCCAAGTGCTTAGATGTGGTTGAGAAGATTCAAATTGGAAGGTTTGAGACTTAATAATAATGCATTTGCTCCCTATTAAAGACTCTCTTACATCTGCTTGGGGGAAAGCTGCCTCTCAGCTCTTGCTGGAGCTGGTAAAGCAAAATTTCGCTGGACACAAGTGACTGGAAATTCAAATTGGATTAGTTGGCAACAGATCAAAATGAAGACAAGTTAAATTGCCATTAGATCTTGAGAATATAATCTGTTTAACTTTTCCTCATGTGTAAATCAAGGGTTACTTTTTTCATTGCTAATTAGAATGATATGCTGAAGGAGTATCGCTGCACTGTTTATAGGGGAGTAGACTGTTACTCATCAACATCAATTACATATGGGTTGCTCGTCAAAAGGGGGGAGACAGTAAAATAGTGATAGGGTGGTGTAGGTGAAATTTAGCCTGGTACAGGAGTCATCTGTCAGAATTTCCTGCGGGCAAGGAATTCTATAGAATTTTCTAGCCATATCGTTGTTCTATCCATTGCTTAGTACATTTTATTCCTACGGGATTCTTAATTTTTGCATATGCAGCCTGTATTTTTATGTGTTTTAGAAACTTCAACCCTGTAGATGTATTCTGAATCTATTTTCCAGTTCATTAATCTTAGTTTTATGTCTGATTCTCCTCCATTAATTTGCTCTCTTGGCTTTTTCAACATCTGTGGTTTGCAGTAATTATAGTAGCAAATGCCATACACTTGCATAGAGTTTATGTGTACCAGGCACACATTGTTTAAACCTGCTAGTATTGCAGAACCTTTTGTGGCAAGGCCAAAAGTGCGGTTCAAGAACCAGAACGTTAGGGTCAGAGGAGATACAAACCTTGACTCCATGCTGATGAGTTTGGATTGTGTCCAGTAATGAGCCAACAAGGGAGTGTTGTGATAAAGTTAATTTAAGACAGAAACCTTGGTGACAAGGTAGGTGATAAATTAGAATGGATTAAGACAAGAGTGGAGTAAGAAAAATAGTAGTTTTTGAGTAAGGGATTCTATAAGGTTGAGATAGGAAATTTTCACTGAGGATAAAGAGAAAAGACTATACTAAGGAGACATTTTGAGTTAGAATAGACTTACTATAGAAAGTAGTGTAGATAGTTGGGAGAGAATAATGGCTAACCTTAATGACAACTGGGACAGAAAATATGATGAAAGAAATTAGGTGAAAAATTAGAAAGAAAATATCATGTTTTGGACAGATAGGATGTCTGTAAAATATACAGGCTCTTTTAATAATACTTTTTAAAATGAACAACTGGTCATCATACTTCCCATAAAAACCATTGGTAATTGTTCCATTGTTCTCAGAGTAAAGTCCAACTGTTTAATATGCCCTACCGGAGCCTCTAAAATAATGATTCTCCATCTTTATCTCTCTGTGAGCATTGACTATCTTCATGAATTTCCTTTAGCTACCCCTAAATGCTGTGCTTTTCAGAGCCTCTAAAATAATGATTCTCCATCCTTATCTCTCTGTGAGCATTGACTGACTATCTTCGTGAATTTCCTTTAGCTACCCCTAAATGCTGTGCTTTTCCAAACAGACCTGTTGTTTATTTTATATTTCCTTTGCACAGTTACTTCTTCTGAAAGAAAAGTACTTGTTTCAATTAAGGCGAACCCTATTGGATCATGATTTACCCAACATAATCATCCTATCTTTGAGTTTTTGTTTTGTTTTTTCCTTTCCTTTGGCATTTTCCAAGGTCAAATTCACAAATTACTGTAACATGCTCTGAATGCATTCTGCAAATACTTTTTCTCATAACAGATTTCATTGAATTCAATGTTTATACACTTGTTCCCTCAATACAGTAAAGACACTGTATTTATTGTATTTGATTTTCTAGCCAATGTATCTAGGGCAGATTAATGTTTGTTGAATGAGTGAATAAATGCCTAGTTGAACCAACATTGTCCATTAGGCAGTTGTAATTATAAATCAGGTGCCCCAAAGATAGGTTGTTCTTTAAGAGAGATATCTGTGTAGCACCCACATAGCTAGAAGGCTATTTCAATGGGAAAGGGTTGGTTAAGGGCTTCAGATGTTGAGGAGAGATCTAGAGGATGAAGACTGACAAGAGGCTAAGTTTGTAATTAGAGAAGCAAGTAAGAACATGAATCATTGTTAGGAGATGATAATCATTGTTAGCATAAGCATAACCCTGGGCAGTTCTGTAACAAGAATATCAAATTATAATATTTATCTATCTATTCACTATCATCTATCTATCTATTTACCTATCTAATTAGTTTTGTGCTCCTTGCTTTCTTTAAATGAGGTGATTATAAAATATACACATCGGCAAACTAAACTACCTACCGAGAGTAAATGTTCCTTTACAGCTGAGGTTCTAACAATTAAAAATAACCGAATGTGCAATCTGGATCTTTGTGATGTCATACTAGACAGACTAGTTC
>NW_005354010.1:939340-981471 GCF_000412655.1 Myotis brandtii
ATTTAATTACATATTTACTTGTAAAATATAGTAACATATCATTTCCCCCAAATTTTGCATTACAATTTCACACAACCATATCAGAACTACTTGAGTATGGATTTATGTTGCTGTGGAAAGCGTTAGAACAATTAAGATGTTTCAGTCAAGTGTCCAGGGAAAAAAAATTTAAAAAGCACTAAATCAGTTCATTTATTTATGGCTTAATTTTTGTTGTTGTTAATCCTCACCCAAGGATATTTTTCCATTGATTTTTTAGAGAGACTGGGAGGGAGGGGAGAGGCAGAGAGAGAGAAACATTGATGTGTAAGAGACACATCAATTGGTTGCCGCCCACATGAGCCCTCATCAGGGCCAGGGATCAAGCCTGTAACCAAGGTATGTGCCCTTGACTGGAATTGAACCTGGGACCCTTCGGTCTGCAGGCTGACGCTCTATCCACTGAGCAAAACCAGCTCTGGCTTAAATTTTGAATGGATCAATCCACCTATGTAATAAGACTAACTTTTCATATTTTTTTACTTAAAACCTAAACTAACACATATTCTCATTTAGTCTAATATGAAATATTCACATGAAATAACTACATTTTTAAGTGTCTATCAGCTAATTATGAAATTATGGAACTGTTACATTTAATCCTTTAGGTCAATTGACCTATTTAATTACATTTATCATAAATTTTATATTGATTACAACAGAATACCTTTAATCCTATGATTACACAGAGATTCACCAAATTATAAATTATCTTTTATTGTAATTACTTTCATTTATAATATAAAATATTAATTTTCTAAGCATAACTATGATGCAACACACATTTTAATGTTTTAAAAATAGTTTAGATGAACTGCTACTCACTGCAACCAAAAAAAAAAAATCAAGAATTTACACAGTACATCATATCATAATGGTGATATTGAACTTTTCAACTGAAAATAATTAGGTTTTATTTCCAGTGTTCACTGACCTAGCTTGTAATTTAATGTAATACAGGAATAGTTTAGCTACTTTTGGCCTTGTTTAGCAGCAATTTTTCATTTTGTGTCCTATTAAAATTGTTATCATCTCAGAAACTTTACTCACATCTGCATTGGCAATGTTTTGCCACAATTTAAGAATCTGGAGTGATTGATGACAAAAAAAAAAAGTTACTGTCACTTTCTCCAAAACAGGAATTGACTATTAAATCATTTTAGCTTCAGTGTTGCTGTACATAAATGCAAACGCACTACTGTTACTGCTTCTGTAGAAAGCCAATTTCAAAATAATCATGGCAGCATAGAGTGTAGTTGTATTATAGTTTAATACTTCATGCAATATTGAGAAAAAGAAACAATTTTTCTTAGCCTGATTTCTATTTTATCACATGATTAAAAAAAAGAATATATTAGATAAAATAACATTTATTTTTTATATTAGGACATGTTAGATACAGTTCAAACTATAAAGTTTGGTGATATGTTATCCTTTTCCACAATTAGGTTTAAATAGTTTATATGCCACAATAGTTACTGCAGCAAACAATGTACCATCTGTTTTCATTCTGAATACATTTCCCTAGGTGTGAAGGCAGCCTGCTACCTCATGTCAGCACCCATTAGAAGGCACCATGCAAGGTGACATGACACAGTAAGACAGATGCAACCCAGCTCAATATGGCAGCCGTGAAGTTGACACATATGAGGGACCACAGAGCTTGTGCCTTCACATCTTAGCAAAGAAATAATGGAGAAATGCTCAGGTATTTTGTTTTCATTATCTCTATCAACCTGATTTTTGGAAAGAAACAAAATATGTTCAATTGATTTTTCTCAAAATGTGCAAAGCAGAATCTATATGGTTAAGAAGAACAAGAAATCTTCATTTAGGCTGTCATTTTTTCCCAGAAAATGTTTCATAAGCAAAGGATAAAGTCATTCAAAGTAAAACGGTAATAAAATCACATAGTTTTATATCCCGGATATATTTTCAAGTACATACATCTTTTGACTCATTTAAACCTCTTAAGTAGCATGAAACACCACACCCTCAATATGTAGGCATACTTTGTGTTGGTAGTTTTGCTATTTTTGATGTACAAAACTTGTAATGGTTCTTATTTTGTGTTACATGTGCATTTTTTTCCTCCAAATAGGTTGCAATCATATTGAAGAGATGTATCATGTGTTAGAAACTTCAATGAGAAAGAGAGAAATAAAATCCTACAGTAACTAAGATATAGAACCTAAGATACTTATAAAGGTACTTTGAACCTCATGGTAATAAATGCCAGTTCTTAGAAATATTGACAAGATAAAAAAAACATTTAAAAATAAAAGCTCAAATTCATTATACAGTATAGTATTTTTAAGAAAATGTGAATTAAATTGATCTTTAAAATTTATTTTTCAAAATTTGGTAAATATAATATTTTTAAAAAGCATTTTAAATAAATTTATTTCAAAAACCTCAAAGCAATATTTTACTTTTATGTTTCAATGACACAGTAAGCCAGTGATGGCAAACCTATGACACGCGTGTCAGAGGTGACATGCGAACTCATTTTTTTGGTTGATTTTTCTTTGTTAAATGGCATTTAAATATATAAAATAAATATCAAAAATATAAATCTTTGTTTTACTATGGTTGCAAATATCAAAAAATTTCTATATGTGACATGGCACCAGAGTTAAGTTAGGGTTTTTCAAAATGCTGACAGGCCGAGCTCAAAAGGTTCGCCATCACTGCAATAAGCAATGAAATATAGTATTTTTATTTTTAGGAAGACACGTACAAATGGATTCATATTTTTGCTTATTATAAAGCGGAAAGAAAGATATCTCATATGAAAATCAAAATACCTAGATCTTGTTCCCATACCCCTCTGATTATATGATTTCTGGGAATTTAGTGAGACTCTTGGTCATCTACCGGCACCCTGATTTGTATTACATCTTTGTATAAGGAGAATTTATAAATTTATTTATTTTTTAAGTAAATGTTATAAAAATTTGTGTGATAACATATGAGAATCTTAAAAGCATTTTCCCATATACAAGTGATAACATTTTTCTCTTTCTCTCTCTCTCCAAATGTATACATATACCAGTATACATACTAGAGGCCCATTGCATGAATTTGTGTACTGGTGGGGTCCAGCCGGCTGGGGGAGGGGCCTCGGGCAGTTGGCCAGCCAGCCCCTCCCCTTGGTCGAACTCCAGGTCTAACTCCTGGTTGAGGGGACAATTTGCATATTAGCCTTTTATTACATAGGATACTTGGATAAAATATTTGGAAGTGAGAGAAGGTTAAATAAGATTTTAATAAAACCAATTTAACATCCCAGAACTTGTTACAGAGTTTTGTCTCTTTCACTCCTTATGTGGGTTGAATTAGCACCTAAATAATTAAGTACTTACGTTGTTGTTATATACATATGAACATACTGCACACATTTGGGTTTTTTGGGGGGAGTGGTCAGCAACATGTTTTATATCATAAATATAAATATGAGCATATGAATATCTGATAAAGAAATATCCACCTTTTCTTCTTGATAACTGTTGAAAATGTATATAGATAAAAAGAATCGCCTAACCGGTGTGGCTCAGTGGATAGAGCATCGGCCTGTGGACTGTAGGGTCCCAGGTTCGATTCCGGTCAAGGGCATGTACCTTGGTTGCGGGCACATCCCCAGTAGGGGGTGTGCAGGAGGCGGCCGATCGATGTTTCTCTCTCATCTATGTTTCTGACTCTCTATCCCTCTCCCTTCCTCTCTGTAAAAAAATCAATAAAATATTTTTTAAAAAAAGAATCTTCACAATTCTCTAGTCTTCCCAAATTAAAAATTTAATCTCACTAAAGTACTATTTATGGCATTAGCATCCTTCTATGTGCCAAGCAAGCTTAGTTATGTTTTATTTCCCTTTTCCCTTTAATGTTAATATTTAGTCTTTTACATAGTCAATCCAGAAACTCATTTCCCCTGAATTTCTAGCCTCAAGACTAAACTCATCATTATGTAATACAATGTATTAAAACAACTTTTCTTATTTCTGCCTGTCTCGAATGCTTTATCTACCCATTGGAAGATGAGGGTAAGCACCATTTCATCCTGCCTCAAGTGTTCACATGTTTGTAATTTACTTCACCCAAACTATTAGAATAAAGTTTCACAGTATCTGTTGACCACTGCTCAAGTAATATTGGATTTTTTTTTTTCTTTTGCTGGGATTTTCTGCTCTTAGTCCTAGGAGATCAGTCTACCCACTGGTCTTACAAAGTTAAAGCACATTCATGCCAATTTTGACTCTTCATCAAAATATTTTATATTATGTATAGATTTTCAGTATTCAGGTCATTTACTCTTATTTGAATAAATTTCAAGAAATTAAGGAATTTGCCAAAGATTTCACCCAGCTAGCAAAAGACAACCAGGTGTTTCAGAGTCTTCATTCATGAAGTATCTCTCATATTCTTTACCTAAAACTAACTACATGCACTTACTCCACAAAGAAATTTATTAACATTTAGAATGGTTTTACCTTTTGTTTTTGTATTTGTTTCTTGGCTAGTGAGAAACATCCTTTATAACTTGTTTATTTTTTAAAGGAAATGTTATGGTTTATAATATGGGTCTATGTCTACATTAATAAGTAAGTTTGTGTTCTCAAGTAGCTTTAGTAATGTCAGCAAAACCTCATGATCTTTTATCTCATCAGGAGAGTAAAAGTAATTTAACCTAACTCATTTCTTATACTTGAATAAAATATTATTTATAAAGCATGGCTCAGTGAATGAAATATAGTAGACTTTCAAAAATTTAACAATTATTAAAGAACTAAAGCATTGCATTTACGAATGACATTATGATCTGCAATAATACTTAATAGAGCAAAACAATAAATAGAAATAAAGACTAAACACTAACATTTTATCAAATACTATAATTTATTGAAAAAAGGCTAAATCTTTCATCCCTTCCTGCCTTCCCCCTCCTATTATCAATCTCTTTCTAATTTTCTTCTCCTCCTTTTCTACTTTCATTTTTCTTCATTTTCTTTTTAGTTTACAAATGCTTCAAGGTTTCAGATATTTGTATTCAAGACATTAATTTGTATAAATATTATGGGTATTTACAATTTCATAATTATAAAATGTATTTCCCTTTATGGTATACTAGAGGCCCTAAGCACGAAATTCATGCAAGAATAGGCCTTCCTTCCCCTGGCTGCTGGCACTGGCTTCTCTCTGGCACCCAGGACCCAGGCTTCCCTCACAGCCCCGGATTTGTACAGAAGGTCTTCCAGAAGGACGTCTGGTCTAATTAGCATATTATGCTTTTATTATTATAGATATCTATGGTTGAGGAGGAGTTAAAATATTGATTATCTCTTATAGCTGTGCACCATGATCTGTATATATCAGGCCACGTTACATGTCACAGTAATAATCAAATCTTATTGCTCCCATTTTATAGAATAGAAAATGGATGGGTCTGAATAGGCAGTGGGAGTTTAATCCAGTTCTATCATACCCCAAAGACAATACACTTTTCCTTTCAGTACTTTTAATACAATCTACAAAGAGATTAGGTCAGCTAGTTACAGGTTATAATGTATATATGCATTTAAAGTTTTAAAAGGGAAATTTAAATTTAAATATATTATGTGTAATAAAGATTTTTATCAGAAAAACAATGAGAAAAAATAATAAATATGTTCTTTCTTTAAATTTTGAAGTGATAAAGTAAAACAATCTGGAGCTATGCAAAAGAACGTATTTTCATAACCCACAGACACATACAACAGTGTGGTAGTGGCCAGATAAAGGGGGTAGTGGATATGGATGAAAGTGGGAAAGGGGGTGAAAATAGGGACATCTGTAATGATGTCAACCATAAAAATAAAGTAAAAAAAAATTAAAAGGAAGGAGAGAATCTAGATATATATACTAAGTGAAGAGATGACATAACATATATTTAAGGGGAAAATGTGATTTAAAATAAATGCCAAATATATAAAATTTTCTCTAGGTATTTGTTTCTGTATTATCTTGCTGCATACAAATATTCTTCTGAATGCAGTACTTTATATCATAGAAATTATATGTCTATAGTTTTAATGGTTTTTAATGAACAATTTAATTTTAAAAAATATGCTACTCTCAAATAACCACTCTTATAAATTTAATTGTTCATTTCAAATGTTAGGCCATTTTCCCCTGCTCAGGAGAATGTGTAAAATTTTAGAAAAATAAAAAAAAAAAGACTATAGAATGTTCTGAACAATTGCATTGCAAACTTAACTCTCTGAGGTGTCAATAAACATCATTTTGTAATGTTCATAATCAGAGTATACAGAATTATGTAGTTTTTCATGCACTATTGTGAAATAATACAAATTCCTATGCCTGCATTCTCCCTCCATCAACTAGTTTGTAATTTTTCTGAGAACAAATATTTGTTTATTTATAAGTATAATAATTTCAAACTAACAATTCAGGTAAATTAAAGATGCTAATAACTCGTTATTGAAATTTTAATACAGAAAATCAGTAATGAAAACCCAGGCCATATATCAAGCAGTACACCTTTGCATGGTCCATGTCTTGATAAATATCTTACTGATGTCACTGACTTCCAGGAAGGATAATCATTGGTGGATGGGAGTGCCAGACAGTTTGTCCTTTTGAGTAGACAAATTAAAAGGCTTTAGGGATGAAGTCCTTCCCCCAAGTACTGCATTTTATCTATTCTAGAATCATTTTCCCCTAATTTGTCAACTCTAAAATCAAGACACATCTAGAAATTGATGGCCTCTTTCAATCTCTGCAAGTAAATTTTAGCCATTCCAGGAATGATGGCAATTTCATCTATTGTCACGCAAAGCAAAAACAAAGTGCTTTATTGTACCTAAGTATGGAGAAAAAAAAGTAGGTCATATGGTGTTATATTTTGCAACTGAGGCAAGTGCAAAATAATGACTTATCACCTACAGACAATATAAGGGGAAAGGACATCTCATCAGTAACATAGTAAATGAATTTCAAAGTTTCCAAAGGCTAATGTGACCATTATAAATTCTGTGTAAATTATTCCTAGTATGCATTAAAGTTTAGGATGTTTATTTCTTCCTGAGTGGCACATAACACAAGGGTATATTTAGTAATCAAAACCCTCTTAGATTTAAATGAAAACATTATCTCCTTCATATGTATAGCAGAGCCTACAATTCCATTATTTAGATTTTTCAGCTCTTTGTTTAAATGTGCCTGAAAAAGATAACAATTTAAATTTTATTAGAAACTACTTCACTAGATTGATATAATGGCATCTAAGAGTGAGGCTCTACAAGTAAATCTTGGAATATCAGGAGGAAGATGCAAAATACAGCAAATACAGAGGTCACTGCAAAAAAAGAAGGGAAAAAAAAAAGCCGTACAATTTGACTGGTGCCTGATGTGATGTGTCAGCAAATTGGAATAAGACATTTATGCCACAACAAGCAAATTTATGTTGAAATATCTGATTACTTAAAATTAATTTATTAACCAATAAATCTTTTTCATTTATCCACAATATTAAATATTTTAAATGTGAAGTAAAATAAAAAATGTATAAGGGCTATTTTTAAAGATAGGCTAATACATTCCATGTATTTCATGATGAACAGAAGAGATGAAAACATTTTCTTCGTCCAGGTGCTTCTGAAACATTCTAACTTAATGACTTCATTTATGTATTTTTCTCATCAGCTCTTGCCAGGATGTAAATTATTCTACAAGATTTAAGTAATTTAAGAGGCTTAGTAAATCTTCCAGGAAACTATGATACTGTTTAATAAATTATCCCAGCTAGAGTAGTAAGTAACATGATTAATACACTTCTCATATTGTACTGTTGTTTTTTCTTTCCCGAAAATATGAATGAATGCAGAATACCCAAACGGAAAGGCATAATTGGGTTGGCTTTCCTATTAATGATTTCATTAGCATTAAACAGCCCTGTTTCATTCATTGCAAACCTTCACCTGGGTAGATGATTTTATAAGTCATAGACTGCTTCTAAAGTTATGCTTACCAGAAAATAGGCCACAATGTTACCCATGGGGATAACATTGGGAGTAACCACCACATTCCCCTTGAGTGGACGCATGGATCACTCCACTTTTTAGGCTCTACTATTTATAGACTAGTTTACCAATTTCTGTTTGCCAAATTTTTACAGCAAACCATCCATCCCTCAGACTCAATTCACTTAATATGCTGTTTACAATGATGCTGCTTGGAACACAAGGCAACTAACTTTCTGTTTCCTCTCTCCATAGCCTAGACTTTGGATTCTCTTTACTGAAGACCACGCACCAGATTAAAGCACATTCAAAGATAAGACATTAGAACTCCCTGTGGGAAATGTTTATTTTAAGGCGGTGACAAATTTGGCCATATATACTTATATATGTGTTGCTGGCATCTTTTATCAAAAGAAAAAAAAAACCTTAATTTTTAAGCCCAGAACACTGGGATTTGTTGATAGTCCTTTCATATCTTTATATTATTTTTGCAGCATTTTATTTAATCAGGTGAATGGTTAGTGTTCCCAGGGCCCCCCTTACCACCCACACATAGTTGCTGACATAATAACACTGACAAGGAAATAAATGCTTTAAAAAACTGCAGGCTGGGAGTGAACTTTACATGCCCTTAACCACTTAGCTAGGCTTAAGTAACAAAGCACTGAAAAGAGTTTGGTTTTGCAAGCAAAACAGAAACAGTGAAACAATGCTTAGGTCAACTTGTGGTCTATAGAGGTATAACACATTCAAAATAAAGATTAGCTTTTTTTCTTTTTTTTCCCCCCTGAAGAAGAGCATAAGCCTGATGCTTTGCTTTGAGTTCTGGCTTCCAAAGCTTGGCTTTGGGGTGAGTGTTTTTCTTATACTCCTGCACACTGAAAAGATTCACTTCAGGTGCAGATGAATATGGTACGTTCCAAGAGTTGCTTTTATAACTTATTGCCCTGAAATTGACCTTTGCCTGTAGAAAGAGTTGGAAGTGTGGTTGGCTTCTGAGGCAATCCATAAAAGCCAACTTAATGCATAATGGACACAAATGCATATGGCTTCAAATCCATAGAGGTATCAACCCCCTTTCCCTGGCATCAGTATTGTTTCAATGGGAAAATTCCTTAGGTGTCCCAAGTAGAGAGGGCAGAAGCACAGCCAATCACATGAAAATAGAAGCAGCTCTCTAGTACTATTCCTATGACTCTGAGGGGGAGGAATGTGGATTGGATCAGTAACTCTAAGAACAGGGCTATACCAATGTTGAAGTTCAGGAATGATTTTTCCAGAAGGTTGGTTGCTCAAGGATTACAGACCCTCCTTATCAGACCCTCTTTAGAAACAAGATTTGGTTGGTTACCTAGTCACCACCTTTCTTACTTATCACATGGGCCCTATGTCTCACCAGCTCTTTTTTCCTGTTCCCACCATCTCTAGCTTCTGCCCAGTCTCTAGCCTTTAGTTACTGCCTCTCCCTTAAATGGATCTTCCTTCTTAAAAATGATAAGCCATATTTATGATGGTGACAGTGGTAAAATTGGGTTGGAGTAGACCATTCTCCTAGAAACACAATTATATTTTGGCTAAATGAGGAACTAAATATGAGTTTTGAAAATTCAGCAGGACATCAAATGTCCCTGTCTTCCTCAAGTTCATATGTGGAAGTTGTAAGCCCCAAGTGATGGTATGAGGAGGTGAGGCCTCTAGGTGGGTAGCGGGGGAGGGGAGGTGATTAGGTCATGATGGTGGAAATCTTATTAATAGTATTTATGCACTTATAAAAAAATGATTTTGAGCCCTAGCCTGTTTGGCTCAGTGTATAGAGTGTCAGCCTGTGGACTGAAGGGTCCTGGGTTAGATTCCAGTCAAGGGCACATGCCTGGGTTGCAGGCTTGATCCCCAGTAGGGGACATGCAGGAGGCAGCCAATAAATGATTCTCTCTCATCATTGATATTTCTATCTCTCTTTCCCTCTCCCTTTCTCTCTAAAATCAATAAAGATATATTTAAAAATAAATAAATAAAAGCATAGCCTTGGGTGAGGATTTTTTTAAAATTGTAAAAAGAAATTGGTTAACAATCAGACCCACGTGATTCAGGGTAGCGGTGATCCACTCAGATCTCCCAGACTCTGATCATAGCAACTGCCTCCTGACTTCCTAATTTTGCATTTCTTCTGTGCATATGCATGAATTTTGACTACTTTTCAATTAGCTGATCTATCCTTCCTTTTGTACATTTAGCTACAGTGAAAATGTCCTTTCTCTGAAGCTATTTTATATAGCATGGGAAAGAGTAGAAGAAGGTGTTCATTTGAATCTTTATCTTCTGCTTAACAACAGATCATTCATCTTTACAAAAAATGTAGAGTGAAGGCAACCTACTCCAGCAGAGTTGCTTACATATCATAAGCTAATTATATTTACTGGTTGTTTTAACATCAATGTGTTGTTAATAATAATAGAAGTAATAACAATAATGATTGTCATTTATTACAGTGATTCAATTTTTGAAGAGTTTTAAATATAGCATTATAATTACCAAAGCCATACACAGAGAATGAACCCAAATATGGCTTATTTCTCATGAAGATTTTGCAAGATGCCATGAATATCTAGGATTTGTGTCCAATATTCCAGATTCAGTGTATCAACTGAGGGCTGATACACTCATTCTTCTACCTTTCTAAGAGGAGCAGTTAAATCTCAACAACTTTCAGCAAATATAAAAAATACACAGTTTGTTTCTCTAAAGTGTTTCCTTTATTTATTAATATCAAAAGCAATGGTATGTAAACATTCTAAAATATCACTAATAATAATATTGTAAAATATACATTGGAATGGATATTCTGTTTGACAGATAATTTAAGTTTGTTTTAACTTTTTTCAGAGGCAAGTTATGTATTTTCCAATTTCAAAAAATTTCTGGTCTAAAATAGAACATAAATGTTAGCAAATATTTCCTAAAGTAGGAAGTTACCTCCAGATTATTTGGTCTTTATAGATAACTAGAGGCCCAATGCACGAAATTTGGGCAAGGGGCTCGGCCCTCACAGCCCCGACTGCCTAGGCCAGCCCTCACAGCCCAGGCTTCATCCGGAAGGTCATCCGGATGGTCGTCTGGAAGGTCTTCCAGACAGTCATTCTGCTGTTCGGTCTAATTAGCATATTAGCTCTTTATTATATAGGATGAGTGAATGTGGAAAATTGTGACATTAAAAAATGAATAAAAAAGACGTCTGTGTCTAGATGTAAAATACCTATGAGTATGATTTACTAGATCAAATCAATGTATAAAAAAAACTAAGTTTTAATCAGGGAAAATCACTAACAACATATTTATGCATTCTTACAAATTAATGTATGCATATTTATAAAACCAAATAAAGGCCTTTAAGTGAATTTCATGATTGCTTTTATAGACAGCTCGTTTATATGAATAAGTTTACTTTTTAAAATTTATCTTTATTATTAAAAGTATTACAGATTTCCCCTTTCCCCCCTCCTTGATCCCTTTCCAGCCTGCACCTGCCCCCCACCCTAAGCCTTCACCACACTATGGTCTGTGTTCATGAGTTATGCATTATGCATATAAAGTCTTTGTTTAGTCCAAATTTGCTTTTAAAGATGAACAACTAAACTTTCAAGAATACATTCTAGCTTCAAATGCAAAGAAATACCCCCTTTTTTTTGTCAAACCCATAACCTGGGAAGACCACATTAATGACAGTAATACATTTTGCTAAAGTTTTTAATTACTTTAAAATAATTTTGAAATTACATTAAAACTTCTATTTGTCATAGGAAAGTATTGATAAAAACTTTATCTGCTAAATGAGAAAGGAAATATGTACAATTGAGCATATAGTATGCACATATAATAGTAGAAAGACCAGCAAAACAGCTCCCTTGTGTCAATTATCAGCTTAACTGTCACTAGACAAGATATCCTGGCCGATTAAAACACTTTCATTAAAGCACATGTTCAGTCTGGGCAGAGGTGCCCTTGCATGGATTGGAACGTTGAAGAACAGGCAGCTAAGGGACCTGGGATGACAGTGCCCAATGCTGACCCTGTGTGAGAGACATCGCGGCTCCTGGGATCACCAATATCCTTTACATTGTTTTGTAGGATGGAAGTCTCAACTCCGACCCTACATTTATCAGAATGTGTTTAGATTAATCAAACATGTTATCTAGAACTAGAACATTTGTTCACAAATGGAAATATCTGATGCCTGGGGTGTTTTTGTTTGTTTTTGCCCATAAATTTTAAGCACCCATACTCACCTCCTTCAAACCTGGAAGAATTCACTAGCACAAATTCCCAGCCCAGTTTGAAAGGAGATTATTCTTTTGTCCCTGTTCAAGGTTATCCTCTGGAGCTGATTTCTCACTTGGCTGCATCTGGAGACTAATATGCCTTCCCCTTAAAGTCACACTGCCCTTTTACCAGTATTCTGAGACCAAAGAGTAGCCTCCAGGTCTTTAGCATGACGAACGGCTACTCTCAGGGCAGTTGGGCAACCATGAGAGGACGGCCTGTTGGCTCTTCGATCAACACCAATAATCTTATTTTTAACCACTTCACCCCCAGCCACAGGACCCAAGGAAAATAAAAGGAGGTAATGGAGGAGAAGAATTATTTGTCCAAGGAAAAACCTGAAAAGAGATTCAGGTTATTTCTAATTTTCGTTTTTTTTCTTTTTCTTTTCTGCCATCTTATCTTTTTATGAAAGTTTAAATTTATTATCTCTCAAAGATCTGATCTATTCTATGTCTATAGTCTATATATACATCCATATCTATATCTGTATCTATTTCTATATTTATTTCTCTCTCTCTCTCTCTCTCTCTCTCTCTGAAGTAAGTCTTATAGATAGTGTATAAACATGAAAAAAGTCCACATCATAAAATTTAACACAATCTGGAAGCCACCCTAAAAAGACCTTAATCTAATTGAACAGAGCTAAAATAAAATAAACTAAAATAAAATAAACTCAATTGGATAAGAGTAAAAAGGTGAAAAATAGCCCCACCATCAGAAAAATAAATTAATAAACTATAAAGCTTAAATTGGCATTAATAGGAAAATAAAAATTATAAACATTAAAGGTCAATCTTTGAAAAAATATAATAGTTTATTAAAGAACTGTTGAAAATTTTGTACCATATATATGTGTTCTCCATCACAGCAGAGATGGTGCTTTAGTGCTGTTACTCTGGCAGTTAGAAAAGTGATCAGGGCATAGTTTTCATTGTAGTTTGGTTTTATTTTGTGTGTGTGTCTATGTGTTTTTTTAACTGATATAGCAGCCTGTGGAATAATTATTGTCTTTACAGATAATTTACTACATAGAGAAGCTACAGGAATAAACTTAATATATAATAAGACTCATAGAAATCAATTCAAAAATTTCCAAAATTTAGCAATAAT
This sequence comes from Myotis brandtii, assembly GCF_000412655.1. NCBI lineage: Eukaryota > Metazoa > Chordata > Mammalia > Chiroptera > Vespertilionidae > Myotis > Myotis brandtii. The sequence continues at coordinate 952,828 of NW_005354010.1, forward strand.
TAAGAAGCATATGGATTCAAGGTATTCATTTCTACCTACCATAAAAATGTGCATCACAGAAAAATCAATTTTATGTGTATGTATATCTTTATGCATTTTTATCTATATAGAGAGAGGATTTTTATAAAACTGTATGAATGAACATAAAATAATTTTTTAATTAAACATCTCTAAGTAAAATATAAATGTAAATAACATAATATTATTTAGGGCTACTTAGCAAAAGTATGATAAATGGTTTTAGAAGTATTAATAGGAGAATTTATCAAGAATTTAAAAAAATAAGAAGAAGAAGAAAAAGACTTGCTATATCAAATATTAAAATACATTTTAAAGATTTCTATGATTTAAATGTTGCATTCTTGAATTGAAGAGAAAGAATTTAGTGAAACAGAACCTAAATGCATAAGTAAACAGTAGTATATAGATTTTAATATATGCTAAAAGTAAAGAGGTACATTATTTAGTAAATAGTTCTAGAGTGACTCTTTAGTAAAAAATAATAATAATCATTGTATCCTATCATATATTTAAACATATTACATACAGATAACATTACATAATATTTAAAACAAAAGATTATTAAAATAAATATAGATGAATATTTCCATGATTTCAAGGGAAGATTATGTAAGCACTTATACAAAACATATATTATAATAAAATGTCACATTGAATCATAGGTATTTGAAATTATATATGTACAAAAATAAACATTTTAAACTCACTAAAATATAAAATAAAAATGTTGCTAATTTATAATAAGTGATTACATAAAAATTTTATAAAAATTTAATATCAATTACAAAAAATGAACAAATATATATGTATATAACATAAAAAAATTCAAGTGTATTTATACTACTTAATCTTAGAAGAGTCCAAAAATGCAATTTAAAACAATCAAAACATGTTTTTTAGAATTTTAGAAATTTTATTTAAATTTACACTAGATGCTATAAGAGAGACAGTTTAAAAATTACCACGTATATACTTTAAAAAAGAGAAATGAAAAATAAACAGCATACAGTTTTTAATATTGAAATAAAGTAAATAACTGAAATATTTAAGAAATCTGATTGAGCAACTAAATTGTACTGTTTCTGTAATGTTAAGACTCACAAAGCTAACAAAATTCCTATTCCCAAAGAATACTTCCTGAGATGATAAATATTTAGGGTATAATATTATATGGAAGCATAAAAAAAGATTCATACAAATAAATAGCAAAGTCTCACTTTTGTATTTATTCATATTCATGTAACTATGTCTGTGTAGACGAGTGAAGAGCCATCTAACTGGGAAAGCTGAGGATTTCCAAGTATTGTGATTTAGAGTTATTTTTCCTATTTTTACTTTATATAGTGTTGAAGTTTTCTAAAATTATTTTGTTGTTTTATAGTTAACAAACATAAATCATTGAGAAGTGAAAATTATTTTTAAAAATGATTTTTACTACATGTATAGATTTGAAGCTTTATAAAATTGTTGTTTTATAATTACCAAACAATAATTATTCAAATCAATTAAAATCATTAATTTTTTAAAAATAATTGGGTAATTACATTCTCTTAAATGTTTGCATTAGTATATGTGTTATTTTTCTCAAGACCAATTGTTTAGTTTATTAGCAGATTCTATTCAGACATTAAGATAAAATTTCAAAATTATAATGCTTTCTGAGGCCTTTACTCACTCATAATTAGATCACCTTAGTTTGTTTTATGTAATTTTCTGTCCCAATGTCTGTTTTTAGACACCAGGGGGGAAAATGCTCCTCTAAATTAGATATGAAGTGTTCCAGATATAAGTTTCTGGGCAATGGATTTGGACAGTGGACACATTAAGAATGAATCTCATTTTTATCTTAATAGGTCAAACTATAGAAATCACATGACATATAGTTTCATCTTAAAATGAGAATCTTTCACACATGCAGTAGGAATCTGCACATATGCAAATATAAAATTTTAATGCATTCCGTATAGGATATATAGGCCTTTTCAAAATATTATACATGGTTTATATTGTACAAATTACAAAAGTTTCATTGTTTCTTGATTTGATTATACATTTTTCATGTTCCTAATCATTTCTTTTTTCAATCTTTTCTTTTAAGTAATAAATAATCTAAACAAGTCTGAACTAGGACATACTTTCCTCCTTGCTCACTTTATTTTGAAATATCCATGATTAATAAGATTTATGGATGGGGGCTTGTTCGGCAGGGCTTTGGGGCTGTTTTATTTTACTGTAGTCATTCTAGCTTTCCGTTGTCTCTGTTCTTCCTCATGAATTGAACTTTTTACCTCCAAGAGTCCATATGCTCATCTGACTATAGAAATCCATAAATGCTGCCTAATTGTATCTCTACCTCAAAAATAGCAACAATTATTTTCCTTTCAAATTTTACTGACAGTGAAAAAGTTCAGGAAAGGAAAGAAACACTTCATGCTGAGGTGAACACGTAAGTTTCAATAATTTAAACATAAACAGAAACAGTTGGGGGGTGGTTGTTTCTAACTTTAAATGCACTTTTTTTCCCTGTCTTTCTAAATTTTATTTTTACAAATATCCTTTGGCTTTTTATGAATCTAAGACCTAACAAATTTGTCATTTTGCTGAAGTACAACATCCTTGCAAAAGATGCCCAAAGATATCAATGACCATGAACTCAAGGTTCTACATTACTTATTGTGAAGCTTTGATAGCACAGTTTTTCAAAAGTAAATCCATTGAGGATGACACTGGATTCCTGGTTGCTCTGTTCATTTGCTTACATTTTGTCCAATGTTAAGTACGCACCTTTAAGAAAATTAAGAATGAAAATATTTACTGTTCTATGTTAGACTCTTCAGTGGGAGTAATGTGATATATGTTGGCATTGACTTGCTAGATTGATAATAAAAATCTGACCTGTCATTTTCGACCCAAATATTTGTAAATAGTATGCTTCTGGGATTGTTCCTGTGGCTGCGCAGAGTAAATCCAGAGCAAAAAGAACTCAAACCTGGAAGCCAGCCTCTGGTGGAAGTCATTCCACTGCCTTATCAGCAAAGCAACAATTTAACCAGCATTCTCCTCATTTGTCTGTTTCCAATGCTTTTTAAGTAAAGGATGATATTGGATTTGCTGATTTGCAGCACTTCCTAGCATATGGTGCTTTTTAAAAGCTATTTTTAAAAATCTTTTATGGTAACAGAGGGGGAAAATTCCCCATCTCTATACATGTGTACTTATACAAATAAAATTCCCTCAGAAAATGTGCAGTATGCTTAATCCTAAATTAAAGTAGTTGCCGAAATGCTATTACCTAACCCCGAGGCATATGTGATGTCTAAAGAAACAAATTCAGCGTTTAATTAACTCTGAAATCCTCCTGTAAATGGAGCTGATATGTGTGTGTAAGGTTCAAGGCAGGATGCATTTAGAGAAGAAAACTGCTCGAAGGGCTTGCTGTCTTCTCAGCAGCCAGGCCGCCCTATCTGGGGCAGACAGATTCCTCACATGGCTACATGTTCTAAATTAGGGAGTGCGGAGGTTCATCGAGAGTGCACAGATTAAAATTTTCAATAGACCAAAAAATGTCTCGAAGGCATGAATGGGCCTGTCACTTTTCCTCTGCCTCTCCAGCAAATGATGGATTCACTTTATCCCCATCACATAACCGTGAGATCTGCCGGGTTCTGTCCGTTATTCTTGCTCCTCAGTCATGCTGAAACAGAGGTTGTGGTTAAACAAATCTGCTTTTATGGAGCAAAGCACTGTGAAACAGAGCTGATTAGGGCCTGACATTTCGAATTAGACTGGGCTATAAAATTGGTGATGACTCTATTGTTTCAGGGACCTGGTTCTGGCTTTGCCATTCTTTCTAGCAACACGGTCACTTTGCTCTATGGTGATTTAGGATAGAAAACTTTTGCTAGAGTAAAATGATTTTTACTACAATCTTATGTATTTTATTTCTAAATATTACTAAGCATCTTATTTTTTTCTTGTACCTTAAAATCCAGGTTCTTGGCAACTGGCCTCTAGATTAACAAATCAGTTGACAGGCATAAGAATTTACCATGGAAGGAATGGTGTTTTAAACTATTATTGTGTGAGAAATAGCCAGACAAATGACTGATAATAAATAATAAAATATGTGTAAAAGGTCTTAACATCTTTTTTCAATAAAATCACCTCTGTAAATATAACTGGGACTATTCTTTAGAGTCTAGCAAAGCAATTCCACCTAGTTTAAAAATTATTTAAAAACAAACAAACAACTAGTAATCTTATATGATGGTGGTCATTGTATGATAATAGTTATATTTTGTGTGCTCTTGTATATATCCTCTGGATCAGTTCATGTGTGTATATACATTTACCCACCAAGATAAATCCAGGATATTTCGCAGTAATTTACTTCATTTCTGAGCAAATATTCTCTGAAAGATGCTTACCTCTAAATACATCTTTATAGCTATTTATGCAAATACATTATTTTTTTCTTCTTCCAATGCTAGCGAATTTTGTTCACATAATTTTATTTTGCAGTGCTGAAGCTAATGCATTTTATCACCAAATAAGCTTGAAATAGCAAGGGAGAAAATAATATAAAGAATATCAGTTAGGAACTCAGGACAAAATGAATTTTTAAGTCGCCAACTGGATTTATCATCTCACATCTCAGTTCAGCACACTGAAGTTTAGATCATAGAAGAGAGAAGGATTTGATATGTGAGACCAAGTTTAAAAATAAATGATAAAGCAGCGTTCACTGGGCCTGACTCCCTCCCTTAAAATACCTGTGTTATCTGACTGCTTCATGTGAGGCCACCCAGGGCTAGACTGTGGTATACTCACCAGGAGGACGCTCTGCCCTGAGTTTTATCTGCCCCTTCCCTGGTGTAGGTGGTAGAAGTGTCTGAACATAGTCATTTTTCAGGTATTTGAGGGTTGTGATAATGCCAAACAGAATGTAGCATATAAAAGCAGTTGTTCTTGAAATTCCTATTTTTCTGTAGCATCTTTTAAAGCTTTCAAGTTCAGAGAATTGTAAATGTGATAGGATAACTTAACCTAAAAAAAATCAGGCTTTTTATTACATATATGTCACAAATGACATGCGAGTGTCGTGTGATTTGGGGTTTTCCTCTGAGTCATAATGTCTAACATTACTAGAAAGAAATGATTGGTTTTTCGTAACACCTTTAGATGTGGTAAGAGCACTCAGGACCACCCACAATCCTTTATATGGTGCAAAAGGATGGTAAGAAACGAATTCTCATAATGTGTTATGATTCCATCACTTTTGTTGTTACATTTGTAATAGAAACTATGGGTTGAAACCTACAGGGGTTTTCCAGAGGGTTGAGCTTCAATAATGTATTTCCTGAGTTGGAGTTCAGAGGATTCTAGGGCTCAGGGGCTCCAACTCATTTCCTGACCCATCCCTTTGATGACTTCATAAGCTTCTCCTGTCCAATTCTTCTATCATGAGGCAAAGGGGTTTTTCTGGAACCTTGCATTTGTATTCTAACTTGTTTCTTTCTTGATGCATTTAAAGATTACTCCACACAAAACCACACATATGCATGCCTACCCACACACACATATCTCAGAAATGCAAATTTAACCAGTGATAACATAACAGTGGATGAAGATTATGAAACATATCTACAAGTGTGAAGTCTATTTTGATAGTCTCTGAGGTTATATAAAATGGGAATTTTGAACAGAATCCTAAAATAATTTACCTAAGGTCATTTTCACTCAATACATTAATAAAAATGGTTGTCTTCTCCAAATATATTCCAATTAAACAAAATACATGGGATTAAAGCATTTTATATGGAGAAAATCCTCTTGAATTGGGTATCATTGCTGAGAAAAATTCACAGTCTGTACTCCTTTAGCCTGCATTGTATTTTTGGAACTATATAAAATACAAACAAACAAGTGAGATGATTTCAGCTATTAATGAGTGCCAGTAGTAAGATAAAGTAGGTAATATGGCTGAGAGCTGAGAGATGGATATGAGAAGGATGTTTAGGGATTATGGTAGGGTAAGACATCGCTGAAGAGCTGGGCCTTGACTTTAGAATTATACATGATGTTAGAAGAGGATTCCAAGTCAGAGCAATAGTACCCATGGAATGCTGTAATAGGAAAGATCTCAGTGGTTTTTTAAGACCAAATAAAGCCAGTTGGGATGGAGCTTAGTGAAAATGGGAAGAGCTTTCAGAGGGATCTCAGAGAAGTAAGCATTAAACTATGCAGGGTCTTTCAGGCTATGATATTTAAGAACTGCAGAAAACAACTGAGGGATCTTCAACATGTATTTTTTATTCCCATGTATTTTTCATTAAAAAACAACAACAACAACAAAAAACTCTGGTTGTTCTATAGAACACAATGAGGGAAAATGTGGAGGGAGGAACCAATTAGCAAGCTGTGGGCATGTACTCCAGGCCAGAGATGATGGTAGTGGGGACTCAGGTTTTGGTCATGGAAGTGGGAAAGCACAGTTTGATTCAGGGCCTTTGGACAGGACTAGAGTGAATGTAGGCATGAGTAAAAGAGATAGAGCATTACTCCTATGTTTTCTCAAGTGGTTGGGTGAATGGTCATGGCATTACTGAAAGAGAGAATGCTTGATCGTGGTGGCAAGAAATTAGTAGAATGAAAAACCATTACTTCCGTTTTGTCTAAACTTAGCATATATCTTAGTAAAGACAGTAAGTAGGAAGTTGGTTATGGGAATCTGATGGTTATGAAATAGGGCTCTTCTATTGATGTACATTTGAAAGTCAGTGTATGGATGCTATTTGCAGTCATGGGATGAATATGGTAACCTACAGAGAAGAGGGGTGAGAAGGAGTCCTAGGATACTTCTCTAGTCAGTGAATTGATAAAGTAGAAAAAATACCAACAACAGTAATGTGAGTACATTACCAGTGACTGAATAAAATGTCAAAAAAGCTGAGAAAAAAGATAAACATTATGAAAAAGAGAGTACCAAATGCTGCCAAGATATAATGTAACATGAAGACAGAGAATTGACCTTAATGTGTGGCAAACTTTATAGTCTCTGGAATGGTTGCATAGAAAGTAGGACCAGGGTAGCTGAGGAGAAACTGGAAGATGAGGAAATAAGACCAGTATGACAGGAAATTTTTAGAGAAGTTTAGCTATGAAGGAACGGAATTCACAGTGCAAATGCAGGAGGACATATTATCAAAGGTTTAGATATTGAGTTTGGTCTTTGAGCAGTGACTCTTCTTTTATCTCCATAGCTAGGACACTTGAGCAGTTGGGTCCAGATTAAAGTGGTGATTGAAAAATGAAGTAGTTCTTGCCTGGTTTCAAATATTTTATTCTCTGCTGAGAGTCAAGTTGGAAAAGAGTTGAAGATTTGGGGAGAATAAATGAAATAGTCATCACAGAAACCCTGTTGCATGGGAGAAAATATTTTCCAATGATACATCTAATAAGGGATTGATTAAAAATGAAATTTCCGTTTGACCCAGTGATCCCACTTCTGGGAATATATCCTAAGAACCCCAAAACACCAATCAGTAAGAACATATGCACCCCTATGTTCATAGCAGAATTCAATTCTAAAGCTTAATTATACCACATTTTACAAGATAAAACTTTAGCCCCAAAATATATCTCATATTATGCCAAACTAACAAGTCTGAAAAAAATGTAATTGAATAATTAACATATCCTTCCTCTTAAATCAAAGAAATGAAGAAAATACAAGAAGTTGTAATTTTCATAAGATATTGTACTAAACTATAGCTCACTACTGCAGATGAATGGACTCTATCTTTGAGTGGAAGGAAATAGCACCAAAATTAAAATCAAAACAAAAGTTTGAATAAAATGTACAATAAATTGAAATGCCACAAATAAGTTTATTTAAATACAACATCACTGACAATTTAAAAAATGTTAATTCTCATACTTACTTCATGCATGAATCTTATCTGTCCTGTTATTTTAGTTTGCAGTTTATTTGATCTAATATTCCCTGCTCATCTAATTTCAGGATCAAATGCATCTAATTGTTTATATACCAAATGCTACAATGATAGTGATAATTTTTATTCTGTGCTCCATGCCTTTTTTAATTGAATTCAAACAATTGCATTAAAATTTTTTAAAAAGTACTAGCTAAAATTGATTATTCTGGATCATATAAATAATACAAAAAGACCCCACTTGCTTTATTTAAATTAAATCTTTTCAGCAAACTTAATTCTGGAAAATCACATATATAATTAAGCACCTTGGCAAAATGTGCCTTTATTATACGCCCATTTATTAGGAGAGAAATTTATAAGGGGGACATTGTTAACCTTTATTGAGCACCTGCTGTGTTAAAACTAGACAGCCCAATAGAAATTCTCATTGACTTTAATTGATTTCAGTGAATTTCACAAAATTCACTGGAGGAATGTTAACTCCAGTTTTAGGGAGGGAAGGTTGTGTTTCAACAAAAGAGTGTTAAAATTATCCTAGTTTTATTACTGTGGGTCCTCATGATTTAAGGGTTCCTATGAGCAAAAATATGGGTGTGCATGATCATTAATGACCAGTTAATTTATGGATAGACCACAGAACCAGTGATAAAACTCAAAGCTAGAAAAGGAACAAGTGGTGGCAAGCTACAGTGAGTGACAAACTCTTTCAAAGAGTTAGTCGGGCTGAAAGTTTAAGGGGAGAAGGGAGAGGCAAGGAAAGGCATTTACGTTATGGAGCAACCTCCCATTCAAATGACTTTGGACTTTTCCGTGTATTATCTCATGTCCTCCCATGAACCCTATGAAGTATTAACAGCACATTTTATAGGGAAAGTTCCTTGAAGCTGAGAGCATTTATATAGGTTGCCCAATGTTCCCCTGATAATAAATAGTGAAACCAGAGTCCCAAATCTAAACAGAGTCACTCAATAATTCATGGTTTGTCAACCAAATTTTCACTACACAAAGTGATCTGTGACATGGGACCAGCAGTGTCTTCATCTGGGAGCTTGTTGGAAATAAAATCTCTCATAGCCACAGAAGCAAAATCTGAATTTTAAAGAGCTCTCTGGGTGAATCATAACCACATTAAAGTTTGAGAAGCACTAAAGTAAAAGCCCTTTCATAGGACAAAACTGGAGGATAAGTAGAACCAATGACAAGGACTGCAGAGGTGAAATGAGCCAGAGGGGATCAAAGTAAATGAGACTTAACTAACTTAAAGAATACACCTGCTGGGGGGCTGTTACAGGAAAAGGTCTTGCTACCTCAGACAGAGGCAGAGGATTAAGTGACCCAGTCATGGACAGACTCTGGCCAATCCAAGAATAAAAAACCCATATCAAGATGTGAACTGAAAATAACTTTATGAAGTAACTGTTCTCAATCCCTCATTTACACTTGAGGCGCAGTCTTACACAAGAGTGGCTTACCAAGTTGGGGCGTCAGAAAAGGAAATGTTAGTCCCCCAAATATGAAACGGTATTTCCTGGATTTTTCAGGAATATTGTATTATTATTAGACCAAATAACATGTTAAAAATAGTAGTCTGAATTTTGACACAGATGACATTTATCATAACACATATCAATGAAATGAAATTAAAAAAAAACCTTAAGGATGTATAAAAAGCCTTAAGTTTTGAAAGTGCTCATTTGCTATCAATTTTGATAATACTAGGCAGAATGCTCTAATAGCTAGCATATGATGTTATATAAATTTAATATTAGGACAAAGCAAGACTCTATTGTTGTTGTTTTTTTACCTAACAGTTTTGAGGGTTGTTAATATTCAAGTGTGGTGTGTCACTTTTTTCATATTTGGTAACAGTCTTGAATTTAGAAACTTTCAAATTATTGCTCAACCTTAAAGTCATTTATTTGTTTAATTTTTATTGCATGCTTAATATATGCAAGTTATTATTTAAATTATCAAAATTTAAAATTCCTCTGATTTAGTTCGGAAAGCAGAGACATGTGGATAAGAAGTAAACATGAATATGTCTAGCTGTATCTTAGAAGCATAGAGAATTCAATGGACAAAAAAAAAAACCCACAAAAAAACGAGTGTCAATTTACTCTTGACGAGATTAAATTCTTCAAAGAAGATATGAAGTTTGAGATAAGCAGTGTCAATAACTACCAGGTGAAGACATTGGTTGGGATAAGTTGCAGGAGAATAGGCCACACTCAGCAAAGGCTTTGATAAGAAAAAGGCAGGAACATCTATGGCAAAAATAGACATAGTTCAGGCTAGCTATATTAGGTGTGAAGTGGGTTTTGTTCAGAAATAACCTGCATGTGTGGACACAAGCCTGATGTACAGGTGGCTGAAGGGTGTTGTTTAGATGATGGGGATCCCTTGTGGGAGGAAATAAAGTTATCATTGCAACAATTCAGAAATAGCATTCTAGCGTTAGGGTTCTATGGCTAGATTAAAACAAGAGAACCATTTAAGAGAGGAGGGTCTCAATGACAGCTGGAATTAAGAAAACAATAAGGTGATTTAATATATGTCTTCATCAGTATGCCGCCTGAGATTAGTTCACAATAGGTTTAGGCAATGGAGCAGGGAAAACATTAAAAACATGCCTCAATATTCCTTCTGGAGAAAAAAAAAATGTCTTAGAAAAATCTTTAGTAAAATCCTTGAATGGAAAGTAAGACCCTGACGTCATGGGTTGGAAAAATAAGAAAGTAATTGTTCTGCTTTAGAAAGGTAAGGAAAATCTGTTGAGAAAGTGCAGAGAAGAGAGAGACAGCCAGGAAAATTGAGTAAAGGTGCAGAAATATAGAAGACTGGATGGCAAGCTGGCCAAAATTCAAAGACATTTTTAGGAACACTGGTGTCTAAGGTTGATGTTATTGTTAAGCCTGCTTTATATGCAAAGCCTGATGTGAAATTTTTACCATGTAAAGTATTTGTATGTAAAGAATAAAAGGAGAAGCTATGTTTAATATCTGGATCTACGTGATAGATAGAGGACTTGAGTAGTGCATAGCACACAGTGGAAAACATCAGACTATAAATGGGAACTTGAGCCAATTAGAGAGATCAAATCTCTTGTAAGCAAAAATAAGAAACTAGACATGTCTGAGATACGAGAAGGGTGACATTCAAAATATCAAGGGTGATATTGAAAAGGAGTCATGTCGTTCATCTGAGAGCCCCAATATTTGTTCAGATCTACTTTCCAGGATGTGTATCTCAAATTTCTTGCTGAGCCATCTAAGCTAGTGTTTTCAAGTTAATGGGCTCTTTATAGGGCCTAATGGCCAGTGTGAAGACCAAAAATCAAAAGAAAAATAAAGAAAGAAAATCTCCACCAGACTTGAGACCATTCTGAAATATCCACCTTTGATTTTGCAACAGTCCCTCCATGAGTCTTTTGCAGGAACACGGCAATGTATACAATCTATCATACATGTACTTTCATAGCAGACAGAGTTTAAAGTGTTTTCATTTGCTGGTTTCTGTTTTGTTTTGTGTTTACTTACCTTTTCATTCCCTCATCCTTTCCTAACCCCTAGGCCCAACAACTAATGATATCAACCAGGTTGATTTGTTTTCTAAGAAGTTTTATATTGGACATTTTAAAATATTATTTGAATAAGTTGTGTCTTTATTACATAAGTACAACAAAAATAGAATGAAAACGACAGTGCAGACAAATACCACATAATTATGTTTGATAATATACTTAAATGCATTAGCTTGACAGCATGTTGGGGTGGTTCTGAGGGCTGGCTCCAGACATAAACTGCTTGCATTTGTATCCTGATTATTCCTTTTTTGTTATTTCCAGCTGTGTGTTGCTGGGAAGTTACTTAATCACTCTGTGTTCCACTTTCATTATAAAATAGGGGTAAAAATAAAAACTTATGGAATAGTTGGGAATTAAATTGGTTAATATATGTGCAGCAATTTGAATTATGTTTGGCACACAATAGATACTTCTATGCAGAATAATTCATTTTTGCTTATTGCTATTATTGTAATTACAAGGGTTATTACTATGCCATTTCCAGCTCTAGAATCATGTGTGACTCTCACATCACTTTGTCCCATGTTTGTATGTCCCTGAGGTGACCCTACATCTCTTTTATGATGTATGATATGTACTCAGGTGGTAGGGTGAGGAGGGCGTGTTACCTTTGTTCATTAAAGTTATGTTGGGTCCTAACCTGTTTGGCTCAGTGGATAGAGCATCAGCCTGCAGACTGAAAGGTCCCAGTTTTGATTCCAGTCAAGGGCATGTACCTTGATTGCGGGCACATCCCCAGTAAGAGGTGTGCAGGAGGCAGCTGATCGATGTTTCTCTCTTCAATGTTTCTAACTCTCTATCCCTTTCCCTTCCTCTCTGTAAAAAATAATAAAATACATTTTTTTAAAAAAAATAAAGTTATGTTGGAATAACTGTGGCCCCAGGAGTTGATGTCTTAGGGTCATATTTTCATTTCATAAGAAAGCACCTGTCTCAGTTATAGGCATTTTGTACAATGTCTCCCTTGACCCTGACTCCTCTTTCTCGTTTACCCAACAAGGCAGTATTGAGAAGCACCTGCAGAGCCTTTATGAGGGCTGCGGTCCTGCTCCTCACCCCTCTCCCCACAGCGTGGATGACAAGGAGGGACGGAAGCAGTCCCACTGCAGAGATCGCCTGGAACAATCACTGTAACATTAATGAAAACAACACAGAAGGTCAGAGAAGATTTAGCAGCGGGACAGCTACATGAGGCATTGACAGATAAGCCCACTAAATGCGATGCTCAAGTTGTCTTCCCTTACAATCCATCTACTGGATTTAATTAGTGCGTGACAGCCATGATTTACCCTCTTTCAATTATTAGCAGTATTTCTTCAAGAGCTTTCACCTTGATGATGATCTGAACTCACAATAAGCATGTTGCATTTCAATTCAACGCTCTCGTAATTGCACTCATTGTCATTCCATATGTTTTTTTAAATCATATCTGAATTTTAGTAAAGTTCAGTGTATGTATAGGTTTTAAAGGGTCTCAAACTCTGCTTATGTGATGACCATATCTACAGGTTTTTTTTGAATTATATAGCCTGAATATTTTACTACTTTTCATGTGAAAGTCATTATTTCCAAGAATGTTTGGGACAATATTTGAAGTTAACAAATTATGATTTGATGGTAAATAATATTTATTTTCACTGATTACAATCAAAAGGAAAGTGATCACTATGTAAATCAATTTTGGTTATTTCTAATTGTATTTATTGTATCAATTACTAAAGACTAACCAATATTCACATATTTAGAATAAAACTTTAATTCATTATAGGGAGTTAGAATTACAAATACGCTCTCAATTTTTAAAAAAGGAATAGCGTGATAAAAAGTGTAAATAATGAAAGAATATAAATATCAAATATTATATTCCTTTCATTTGGTATTCTTTTAATTATTAAATCTTAGCCCCAAAAGTTTTGGCCTTCTCGATAGAGGTTGTCATTTTAAAAAGCTATTTTATTTGAATTCAAATTACTAAGCATTTTAATTACTAAGTGAATCATTTTCACATATACTGAAGAAACACATTCAGAGTTATTAATAATAATATTTAGAGAAAAGTATTAAAGGCTATCACACTTTTGGAAAAATCACCATCACTTAGCCTACTAAAACAATAAATGCTCTACTGTTAAATTTGCTTAATTCCTAAAAATGTTTAAAAAAATAATATTTTAAAATGGATGAACATTATTCAATTAAGTTACCCCTGTGATGGCAAACACATATGTGTCCCTGTTAAAGGAGAGGCAGTGATTACAGGATGTAGAGAAGTATTCCCCAGCCAACATGAATGCAATATTTAATATGCAGCCAGGAAATACAAGTGCTGCTGGCCCTTAGTAGCTAACCCAGAGACCTCTGGGTGCTGAGCTAGAAAAAATGAAGTCTGATTTTGATTTCATCGTATAAACAAAATGTCATCCACACATCAAATTCCACCTACCATGAACCCCTGGCATGGCTAATGATTATAATCTTCACATTTAATCATGGGAACTCTGTGACAGGCAAACAAAGGTTAGCTAAACTGACAGTTCAGATGGTTTCAACACAGAATGCCACAAGTTTTATTTGTAAATGTTCATGTACAATTCCAACTGCACTTTTCCAAAATACAGTTGAATTTGTACAAAGCACACTGACACAAAAGAACTGACCATTTACTTAATCTTTATGTGTTAGAAGGGAAGTTTGTTAGGTTCCTTCCAAACATCTGCTTTTCCAATGCTGCCCTTACTGTTGGTTTAATTTGTAGCTTCTTAAATCTGAAACAAAAATCTGGTTATAAAGTGGATTCTTTTAACTGAAACTGTTCTTATCTTCTCATCTTTCTTTGAATCTTTTGAATTAGTTTCTCTAAATCATCTCATATTAACATGTTTCATTTCTTCACAGAATATGCAACCAAAACACCTGTAACCTAATAAGTGAAAGAACTTGAGACATATTTTAAAATAGCAAGTACCCAGAAATCCAGAAATAATTTAAAGTTTTTAGAATCTAACACAAATGCACCATGAAAATAAAATTAATTTAATATATTTAATTGGTTAAGCAGAATAATTCAATGAATAGGTATTTAATAATTGATGAATACTATTTACCAAATAATAAAAATTAAGTGCACAAACATTTCACAATTTTATATTTAGTGAATTTTATAAATGTTGTGTTATAATACATGGTGTACAACACCATTATATACAAATGAAAGTTTTCTTATAATTTGGTACCTTTTTCAATATTATGTTTTCCTATAAATAAGATATACTGTAAAATGTATTAAAATTATTTCATTATTTTATCTGGCAGTTATTGTCTGTTATTAACAAAATATACAATGTTTTGATTCTCTATATAAAATCTATAATAATAAAAGCATAATATGCTAATTAGATCGGACAACCTTCTGGATGAAGCTGGCGCTGTGAGGGAAGCCCAGGTCCCAGGTGCCATAGGGAAGCCAGTGCCGGCAGCTGGGGAAAGGAAGGCCTACTCTTGCACAAATTTCGTGCATTGGGCCTCTAGTATTAAAAAATTTTATAAAATATAATACTAATAAGTAATACTTTTATTATATATCTATAAATAAAAAATAAATCTTTTATGGTAATTGATTTTTCTTCTACAATAGTATCTTTAGTTATTTTACATTATGATTTTTCAAAAAAATAAATGTATTGTCTTTATTAAGCATGCCAACATAACTTTGTATCACTATGGCCTTTATTTTTTCTTCTTCTTCTTTTTTTTTTCTTTTTTTAGTGGGCCTTTTTTTAAAATTCTTTGTTGTTGAAAGTATTGCATATGTCCTCTTTTTCCCCCATTGTCCTCTCCCAGCCTGCCCCTGCCCCCCAGCCCCGGCCTTCACCACCCCCATTGTCTGTGTCCATTGGTTATGCTTATATGCATACAAGTTCTTTGGTAGATCTCTTATTCCTCCCCCTGCCACACACACCCCCGCCCACCCTTCTTTGCCTTCCTTCTGAGGTTTGATGGTCTGTTCCAAGATTCTGTATCTCTGGATGTATTTTTGTTCATCAGTTTATGTTTTTCATTATATTCCACAAATGAGTGAGATCATGTGATACTTATCTTTTTCTGACTGGCTGATTTCGCTTAGCATAATGCTCTCCAGGTCCATCCATGCCATTACAAATGGTAAGAGTTCTTTCCTTTTTACAGCAGGGTAGTATTCCATTGTGTAGATGTACCACAGTTTTGTAATCCATTCATCTGCTGATGGGCATGTAGGCTATTTCCAAATCTTGGCTATTGTAAATTGTGCTGCTATGAACATAGGGATGTATATGTTCTTTCTGACTGGTGTTTCTAATTTGGAGGGATGTATTCCTAGGAGTGGAATTACTGGATCAAATGAGAGTTCCATTTTTAATTTTTTAAGTAAACACTACACTGTTCTCCATAGTGGCTGCACCAGTCTGCATTCCCACCAGCAGTGTAGGAGGGATACCTTTTCTCCGCATCCTCGCCAGCACTTATCGTTTGTTGATTTGTTGATGATAGCCATTCTGACAGGTGTGAGGTGGTAACTCATTTTGATTTGCATCTCTCAGATGATTAGTGACTTTGAGCATTTTTTCATATGTCTCTTGGCCTTCTGTATGTCCACTTTCAAAAGTATCTATTTTGGTTCTTTGCCGATTAACAAATGGGACTACAACAAAATTAAAAGCTTCTGCATACCAAAATAAACCATCAACAGAACAACAAGAAAACCCAATGCATGGGAGAACATATTTGCCAATGTTATCTCTGATAAGGGTTGAATCTCCTACATTGACAGGGAAGTCATACAACTTAACAAAAGAAAGATAAACAATCCAATCACTATGTCCTTTTTGTTTAACTTTGTCTAATCAAGGTTTATTTAATTTATGTTTTCTAATTTTTTAGGAATAATAACTTTAATAAATCTAAAATTTAAAAAAAGTTACAAGGATCTTATGATTTCATAATTTTACTTGTGAAAACAACAAAAACAACCCCCCCCCCCAAAAAACAACCTATCATCAAAATTACTGAGAGAGAGAGAGAGAGGAAATCAAAGAAAACATGCAGGTGCAAATCAGTGTTAGGTTGGGTCTGCTGCTTATACAATTCAGGGTTCCATTTTAAGAAAAATGATACAAACTCATGAATAAACATGCTTGTATAAAGGGAGATTGAATGTACAACATGGTGGACAAGAGTAACAATATTATATTATATATTTGAAATTTGTTAAGAAGATAGATTTAAAATAAATCTCAACATTCACACTCACACACACACACACATTTGCACAGTAACAGTGAGATGATGGATAGTTTGTTTAACTTGATTGTGGTGATCACTTGACAAAATATTATAACATTTTTTGCAGAAATAAGAATAAATCATTCTTCCTTTTAGTCTGTCTAATCAAAATTTGTTTTGTTTTATTATTGATAGTTTATAAAACTTCCTTTCAGCTTTATAATTACAGGACTTTTATTCAATTTGGGTGAATCTTGGTCACGTTTTTCCAAATCTGAGCTGTTTCAAACAATTCCTTTTTTTAGTACTACTACAGGTTGTTTTTGGCAAATATAAAAATTTTAATTAATTATATTTTGCATGATGCTCATAAAAAATAGGTGTAAAATAAATTTATAATTTTGTACAATAATTATTGTGAATAATAGGGACCCGGTGCACAAAATTCATACACGGGTAGGGTCCCTAGTCCTGGCCAGTGATCAGGGCTAATTGGGACCTTCTGGCTGCTGGCCAGGGCCATCCTTCCCTGGCTGCCTGCTGCTGGTTGGGGCCATCTTTCGTTCTGAGTGACCCCCTGGTGGTCAGTGCACTCCTGAGGGGACACTTTGCATATTAGCCTTTTATATATATAGATTATTGACAGGAAAGAATTGACAAGCTATTCATGAGACTATAATTATAATAGTCTACATATAAGGTTTTGAGACATTTTATAGAGATCAGATTTGAGCTCCATACATTGTTGACTTTGGTTTTCCTCCAGGATCCACATACCTTGATGGTGTGTGGTGTAGAACACATTCATAGCACAATGTGACTACAGGCACTGGACCTTTGAGTTAGGACACAGAGTGTGATGGAATAGAGAAAAGGTGGATTATTCTTGGAAACCATTTCCAACCTATGTCAGCAGTCAATAAGTGAGCAATACACTGAAGTGATATGAACCATAAATCTATATCCACTGAATGTATTCTTATCTAACTTCCTCTTAACCAGAGCCATAAAGACCCACAGTACTCCTAGCTACTCCATTCCCTCAAGGGAAAAGGAAATGGAGGGAAAATCCCAATGAAAAGAGTGATCCTTTGAAGATTTTCGAGCATATGACCATGTGAGCACACTGGTTATACAGGGCCTTAGAAAGACCCCTGCAAATAAAGAGGGTCCCTGAAATATAAATTCCTTAGGTTCATGGAAAATTTCCCTGTGGATTCATTATAGACATTATAATTTGCTTTCATTAAACATGGTTGAGGCTATTTTATAGCAAAGGTTTCTTTCCATGGTTTACACTAAAAATGTAAATGTGCTGAATTATAAAGCCACAAAATATATAAATTTGTTTTCATTAAATTTCTCTTATTCTCTTTCCCCTCATGAACATATGCTCACATGTCTCAGGTTCATGTATGTATGTAACCCACATTTAAAATCTTAGAGACAACAAACAGTTGTAATGGAGATTAGATATATCTCCAACAAATTTCTTCCTTAGTGACATCAAGAAATTATTGAGAAATACAGATTTCAAAATTAGAGTCAGATTTTAAATTAAATTATTATTGACAGTATTACAGATGTCTCCCTTTTCCACCTTTTGCCTCCCTCCACCCAGCTCCCAACCCACCCAAGGCCTTCCCCACGCTATTGTCCGTGTCCATGGGTTATACATATATGCATATATGTTCTTTGGTTAAACTCTCCCCATCCCCTCCAGTCAATCTGTTCCATGAATCCATGCCTCTGAATCTATTTTATTAGTTTATTTTTAAATCTTTCAGATTTATCATCTCTAATTAAACCAAGCAGCAATTAATTAAATCCAACTAATAATTTCCAACAACTGGCACAAAAATAACCTTATGTTATTTCCCACAATCAAGAATAAATTATAAAGCAGAAATTTGGATTAAAAAGCAATTAAAAATTACATTTTATTTATGAAAATTCAAATAATGTCAGCAGAGAAAAAACTCCTGAAATTTCCCTTTTTATTGTCAAATAAACTTATTAACCTATTCTTTACATTTGTAAGGAAAGATTTATAGTGTGGGCATTATTAATTTTATAAATGTACTTTAAACCATAAATAATGCTAATTGTTACCTTCATCATCTATCTCATTCATTGTTCATAGTCTTGCATGTTACACTTATATAATAAGGAAATAACAAAAACTTATATGTAATATACACATGGATTTCCAACAAATAAAAATATAGTTTCATTCAATCATTTGTAATTTGATAAAAGTCAGATTTTAGGAAATGTGCAAACTTTTTAAACGCACAAATCAATGTTCTTCTCTACATTACCTTTCCAACCCAATCAAAATCTAAGCACACAGCTTCCCTCGTTTTCTCCTGAGAAAGATTACTGTTATGTGAGTTGTTTACATTAAGATAGCTTTACCTTATCTGAAGTATATTTGCAATAACAACAATTTCCTATTCTAAGTGTTCTTTGGTGATCAGGTACCCAGTTATGAACTTTAATGAATTTTTTTGAAAAATGCCATTTATAACTCATCAGAATATTTTAAATAGAAATGTACATTCAAAGAAATTCTCAAGATTTTTTTTAACGTAAAAATGAGAAACAATAAAAAGCTCTAAGAATAGTTAGTGACGATTTTACATGTAGTTGAAGATTAGGAGAGACTGAATAGCAATAGATATTTTTAAATCTATTTCTAAGGTTATGTAACACTTTGCAGAAGCTGTCAAGATTTTATTAAAGAGGAAAATGATGTATTTTAAGCCTGGGATGATAAAGTGATAGCAACAAAAGAGATTAGAAGTGTTGTTTATTTTCACATCATTCATTCTGGTCCGCAGACATTTAAACGGATGTACCAAAGTGCTGAGAATGAATGAGTAACCCTTATAACTTTTTTCAATTATATAGCCATAGAAGCAGACCACAGTGACTTATAATCCTGAAACATCTGCTGTCAATCTAATGGGGAGGGATGACATTGAGGAATAGACTGATCAACTTTCTAAAGTCAGTAGGTGCTAAAGATCTGTGAAGGATACTGAGACACAAAAGAAACAAACAAACTAAGAACATGAAGTTTGAACTCCACAATCAATGAGTGTTCATGCAGCTGTATCTAGCAGGGGGTAAAAACACAGGGCTATGTCTTAGTGAAAAGAAGTAGAACCACAATCTAGCTAATATGCAATGAGAGCCTTAAATGAGGTCCTTTAGGCAAGTTAGGTTTTTTAAAAAAATTTTTTCATATAGGGATAACACCACATATAGGGCACATAAAAATTAAATAAGAGGATCTATGTGGCAGTACTTACTAATTACCAAGTGTCATATAAGTAGCAGATATGTAAGCCCTGCAGAGAAGCAAGAGATGGTGAGAGGAAATATTTGATTTGCTCTGCTCTCAGGCAGCCTGCCCCTCACAGAGCAATCGCCCCAGTTCACTGGTTATGTTATCTTGATGATATACATTTTCACTTCCCATGCTGATTTTAGAACCTAACCCCGTATGAGAGATTCAATGTCATGCAGATTTCATCTGAGACTGGAAGTGAAGTGTGAGATAGAAAAGATGTCCCAAGGGCTATCAGAGAGTGTTTTGCTTTTTTTTTTTACAAGGAACTGTGATTTTCTATTGAATAAGGCTTTTCTCAGGATATTGACCAGATGAAGTAATTGCCCAGAGAAAAATGGTAAAAAAAAATACCCTTATTAGATCCTACTAGATAAGCATCAGTTATCTCTAGCTCTACTGAGATCTAATATAAAATGGTTGCTTTGTTTCCAAGAAATGTGGTGCATGCAACTACCTTTTTTCTTATAGTCTGTGCAGTTCTGTTCAGAATTTCCATCCTGCTGCACTCATGAGGAGAGAGGAGACAAATGTTTGTTTCACTGATTCTCCTTGAATGCACAGAAGGGCATTTTAGGATAGAAAAAGGCCATAATTATCTATGTAGAGCCAGAGTATCATTATTTTTGCCAAGCTACTTGCTATCCTACAAGAGTGGCTTTTCCTTTAATCTTAATTTGACTTTGACCTTTACTTATATAGCATACTCACAGATGTAGCTTTATTTGTCATAGCTTATTACATGTGAGTTGTATATCAAAACACCTTAGAGAGTTGCATCAGGTGACTATAACAAAAGAAAAGCTAAGCAAAAACGGAAGCAAGTATTAAATAAATAAAAGATTTGATATGAGTTTAGCTAAATGAAGCAGATTACCAAAGGGAGATTTCCCCAAAGGAAAAAAGTCTCTTGTTTTTCTACTTTATCACTTCACCAGTATTTACAGCTAGCAAAACAAACTATTAAAAGATGCTTGTGTATGCCCAGCTGGTGTGGCTCAGTTCGTTGAGACTAGTCCCATGCACCAAGAGGTCCCTGGTTCAGTTCCTGGTCAGGCACATGCATGAGTTGCGGGCGTGATCACCAATAGGGGTGAGCAGGAGACAGTTAATTGATGTTTCTCTCTCGGTGTATCTCTCTCTCTCTCTCTCCCCCTCCTCTCTCTCTCTCTCTCTCTCTCTCTCTCTCTCTCTCTCTTCTCTCCCTCTCTTTAAAATTAAGATACCTAGGCCATAGCTGGTTTGGCTCAGCAGATAGAGCCACAGCCTGTGGACTGAAGGGTCCTCAGTTCAATTCCAGTTAAGGACACATGCCTGGGTTGCGAGCTCAATCCCCAGTGAGGGGCGTGCAGAAGGAAGCCAATCAATTATTCTCTCTCATCATTGATGTTTCTATCTCTCTCTCCCTCTCCCTTCCTCTCTGAAATAAATAAATTTAAAAAACCAACATATTTTGAAAAAAAATTAAGATACCTAGTAATAAACTTAACTAAGGAAGTAAAAGTCCTGTACTCAGAGAAATACATGACTCTGAAAAAAGAGATAGAGGAAGACACAAACAAATGGAAGAATATACTGTGTTCCTGGATTGGTAGAATCAACATCATTAAAATGCCCATACTACCCAAAGCAATCCATAGATTCAATGCAATCCCCATTAAAATACTTCAAAGACTTAGAACAAACTCTCTAAAAATTCATCTGTAATAAAACATGACCCCAAATAGCAGCAGCAATCTTGAGAAAGAACAAAGTTGGAGAGATCACAATACCACATATCAAGCTATACTACAAAGCCACTGTTCTCAAAACTGCCTGGTTCTGGCACAAGAACAGACCAATGGAACAGAACAGAGAATCCAGAGATCGACCCAAGCCATTATGCTCAATTAATTTTTGACAAAGGAGGCAAGAGCATACAATGGAGTCAAGACAGTCTCTTCAATAAATGGTGCTGGGAAAATTGGACAAATACATGCAAAAAATGAAACTAGACCACCAACTTACACCATACACAAAAATAAACACAAATTGGATAAAGGACTTAAAATGGGAAACCATAAAAATCCTAGAAGAAGCCATAGGCAGCAAAATAGCAGACATTTTTCTTAGCAATATCTTTACCGATACAGCTCCTAGGGCAATGGAAACTAAGGAGAAAAAAAAAAAACAGATGGGACTACATCAAAATGAAAAGCTTCTGTACAGCAAAAGAAACCATCAACAAAACAGGAAGAAAACCCACTGCATGGGAGAACATATTTGCCAATGTTATTTCAGAAAAGGGATTAATCTCCAAAATTTACAGGGAACTCATACAATTTAACAAAAGGAAGATAAACAATCCAATCAAAAAATTGGCAAAGGACCTAAATAGACACTTTTCAAAGGTGACTTACAGAAGGCCCAGAGAAATATGAAAACATGCTCAAAGTCACTACTCATCCGAGAGATGCAAATCAAAACAACATACCTGTCAGAATGTCTATCATCAACAAATCAACAAATGACAAGTGCTAGCAAGGATGTGGAGAAAAAGGAACCCTTGTGCACTGCTGGTGGGATTTCAGACTGGTGCAACCATTGTGGAAAACAGTATGGTGTTTCCTCAAAAAATTAAAAATGGAACTTCCACTTGACCCCGTAATCCCACTTCTAGGAATATAACCCAAGAAACCAGAAACAACAATCAGAAAGGATATATGCACCCCTATGTTCATAGCAGCACAATTTACAATAGCTAAGATTTGGAAACAGCCTAAGTGCCCATCAGCAGATGAGAGGATTAGAAAATTGTGGTATACGTACACAATGGAATACTAAGCTGCTATAAAAAAAGAATGAATTCTGAACATTTGCAACAGCATGGATGGAACTGGAGAGCATTATGCTAAGCTAAATAAGCCAGTCAGAGAAAGATAAATATCACATGATCCCACTCATTTGTGGAATATAATGAACAACATAAAATGATGAACAAAAATAGAACCAGAGTCATAAAAGCATTGAACAGACTGTCTAACCTTTGAGGGAAGGCAGGGGGTGAAGGGGTAAGAGATCAATCAAAGGACTTGTATGCATGCATATGAGCATAACCAATGGACACAGACAGGGGGTGGGGTTGAGGGCATGTGCTGGGGGATGGGAGCAGCTGGGAAGAGGTCAATGGGAGAAAAGGATACTTATGCAATACTTTAGACAATAAATAATTTAAATTAATAAAATCAATACAAACATATTTTTAAAAGATGCTTGTGTAATATATATGATATATAAATTCATTATTTCATGGTGTTGTAGAAGGGCAAAACTATGATCCATCTTTTGCTACAGCTGCCATTAGATCGCTTAGGATCATTATTTCATATCTCCACTAGCTTGTATATTATCTGCAACAAACAGAAGTTTGCTGAAATTTTGAAAATACTTAAAATTGAAATACTTAAAAATGAAATTCTCTAGTACTGAGGTTTGGAACCAGTGGAATAATACTTGAGAATCATTGAATCATTTATATACCAGTCCCTGAACAAAAGTCTACAAGGCAGCTACTATTGCTAGGCCCACTTTAGAGAAAAAACTTCAGGGAAGAGAAAATACCTTACAGATTTTTTAATGTCAAGTGTTCTGCAGGTTCTGGATAGACTAATTCCAGAGCCTACACTAAGTCACAGTGGTTTCCTCCCACCAGCAGGGAAAGGGTGGATCCCATTACATCTCAAGTTTGTCTTCAAAATATCCATTGTTTTTCAGCATACCGGTTTCAAACTTAGAAACCTAAAAGCAAAGCATGCTTGAGAACACGCCTCAGTTTTTCAGATAAAAGTACCTAAAAGGATCTAATGTATATTCATTTTTAACAAAATCAAAAACATGTGTGTCACATTTCTAAGGTCTCTTATATAAATTGTTATTTTACATCACAGCTATTTCTATAATTGAATATACGTATGGCACAAAGTGCCCTCCAACAACAACTGATCCTACATCATGCTATCACACTGTGCAGGTTGAAGTAGCAAATACATGAGACTCTTTGCTTTCCAGGAGATGATATAAACTACATTTCTTTAGAGTGAATTTTACTTTTCTTTTCATCAAATATGTAACAGCTAAGCAAGAAGAAAAAGTGCCCTACTTCCATTTCTTTTTATTTTAAAATTATGATATTGTTGTCTTGTACTTTGTGTTCATTAAAAGTAAACCACATTTTTGTTCTGATTAGCTAACTCAAATTTCAAGCATTCTGTTATTTTAATGATTAAAATTGTCTTGATTGATTTGAAGAATCTAATTCATTTTCCAGTAAAGTTTTCACACAGATTGCCTTTCAATGAAACATTCATTCTCCCAATGTAAATATTTTAAAATAACTTTTAGAAGACCAAAGCAAGAAAAAAGGGGAGCTAATATGTTTTTAAAAAAGGTTTTATTTTGAAACAATAAAAATATACGAAAAACTCACAATCATAGTTGGAGAACTCTTATTTTCCTGAATCTTTTGAGATTGTTATCTTCCCAATCCCCCATCACTCCAAAATAATTGAATGTTAATTTATATATATAAAAAAAAACCTGTCTCTAGCGACTACAGAGCCACCAACAAGATCAACAAGTTAACATTTACTGCCAGGTAATCCTCAGACCTCATTCACATTTCACCAAATATTTCTATGACAAACAAGTTCAGTTCAGAATCATAATATTTTATTTTAATCTTGCTCTAC
This sequence comes from Myotis brandtii, assembly GCF_000412655.1. Taxonomy (NCBI): domain Eukaryota; kingdom Metazoa; phylum Chordata; class Mammalia; order Chiroptera; family Vespertilionidae; genus Myotis; species Myotis brandtii. The sequence goes on from NW_005354010.1 coordinate 977,731, forward strand.
AGCATTTCACTTTGGAAAAGTCCCAAGTTTGTTATTTATCACTCATAGCCTTGGCACTTTTAAAGATTACGAACCACTTATTATGTAAGTGTCCCTCAGTTTGGATTTGGGTTTGTTTAATGTAGCCTCACGTTTAGATTCAAGTTAAGCATCTCTGTTTGAACGTAATGCTGAGTTTTTCTGATTTCAATACATTGGGTAGACAGGATTTCAATTTGGCAATTACTGATGGCATTCATGTTGATCACTTGATAAACTATTTGTCAGGCTTGTCCACTGCATAATTATAATTTTCCTCTTTATAATTAATAAGAATTTGAAGGGAGATAATTTAAAACTATGTAAATATCATTTTTTCATGAAACTTAATTATTTGATTTATTTACATCTCAATGGATTCAGGTTTTACATTTTATTTAATGGGTTACAATATATTATTATAATAATTAATTTTGATGGTTAAATTCTCTTTCAAGATAGACAATCTGACCATTTGACTTGTCATGTGTTGAACACTTTCTTGCTTTGTGGCACAATAATATAATCTAGACTCATCTAGGTTTTTTCCTGCCTCAGCTTTGAAAAAGGAGCCTTGTCCCTTTTATTGGAATCTTTCCCTGAGATTGTACAATTTTCTCTTTCTCTTTTGACTCTCTCCTGGAAGGTCATATAGAGTCAGGTTGGTCACAATTATCCAATCAGAAACAATACCATCTGCCTATGGTTTGTCCCTATCCACTAAGGGTTTTATCTGAGAGTCTTGTGCATTCTGTGGGCCTCTTCCCTCAGGCATCTCCAATCATTATCTCACCAAACTGCAGAAAAACTCCAGTCTGCTTTTCAAAAGTTTTATGCTAGGGATGTTAGTCTGCTTCCCATAGTGCAATGGCAGGTTCTCCTGTTGCACTATGCCCACCCCCTGCCCAGTATTAGTAAATATCCTAAGGGAAAAACAGCCAGGTGTTTGAAGCCCATAGGTCTCTGCTTCCCCCCCTATTTACCATGAACTTTTTTCTATGGATGTAACATCTGATGCTCAGTCACTTTTCCTCCCTCAAAGTGAACCAGCCTGGGTGAAATTTCTGCAGGTCACTAACCTCAACAAGATTTCCCTCCAGTTTTTTAGCTCCTCTGCTGCTTGCACTTGTCCCTGTATCATTCTGCACCCTTCACATGAAGATTTATTATTTTTTTTTATTCCATCTTTTCTAGTTGTTTAGGCATCCATCAGCTTCTCTAATCTATTGGGAATCAGAAGACACTTCAGTTCAAATGCACAGATTATTCCTTTGTTTCTTTTCTTTTCTCAGTTGTACACAGGTGAATTTTTCTTGAATCAGAAATATATGTACATATCTGATATCTATCTATTCGCACAGGTCTCTGGTGTTTTATTTATGTTTCTGTGGAGAAGTGAGGGTTAGAAAGTGCTTCAGATTTCTTGCCAATTTCCTTAATAATGCAAAATTTATGAGTAAATTCGTTTTTGTTTACTTCTCCCTAACCAAGAGGGAGTAAGATCCATATGAATTGTTTTAGTTATTTTATTATTTGAGTTGTTATTTTAAATGCAAGGAATTTTTTTTTCTGTTCCACAGGGACAGTCTGTATACTAACAAAAATGGGTTTCCCATGTGATTCCTCATTGGTTCTGCAGAACCACTTTCTGAAACCAAGCATGATTTCAACAGATCTCTGCTATGAGTCTATCTAGTTCTTTTCCTGTGTGTAGAGAGAGGTTTGGGTTTTGCACCTAACCCTTGAGAACTGTTTTTGGGCGGGTCCTTTAGACTGCTACACTCCGGGTCCACTCTCACTGGTACCTCCTTTTGACCTTTGAACTTCTCATATTCTGGAACATCTTGCAGCTATTTTTTATATGGAGGCCCTCATTTCTTCTAGTTTTCTGAAAAATGAATGGCTACATTTTGATTTTAGTTCTCCTTGTTGCTTTTAGATTATTTTCAGGACCAGCTTTACACGTCTTCAAATGGAAAATTAGCAAGTACCACACTCTTATTGATTTCCATATTTTAAAGGGTGAAGTACACAGCATGAAGGTGTTGGATCTATAAAATATTTTCCTAAATACTCAAGCTCTTTTATAAAAAAGAGACACCTGGCTGCCCATATGCTCCATTTTAATTTGAATACTTAAGGTAGTATCTTATTTACATAATGGCTAAAGATTAAAACATGTGGGACTAAATCAGAAATATAGCAAAAGAGTTGGGGTGATAATTCCCATGAATGAAGATTAAAATACACGCACATATGGATAAGCACAAGAGAGATGCTATAACAATGTGACAATAACCAGTATGTTTCTAAAAATTAATGTTCTAACATAAAATTTACAGGATTTTTAGAATTTATAGCAACAGAGCACTTAGTTGAAATATCCTTTATATTTGACAAATATTTGACCTAAGTTGATGTATTGAAAAGTAAATTAGGATCCAGACCACTAATTTCCAACATGTAGAAGGGCTTTGCCACATAGCCTGGGAATTCCAAACACCAGAAGGATGTCCTACAATTCACCTCGATTCTGACTCTATCTACCTGGAGAAAGCATCAGATTCCACAGCCTCAGCCCTATCAGACTGCTCCTTCCCACCCCCAACTTCAGACACCAGTCCTAAGTCCAGGTTGTTACCCATTGGCTCTAAGTCTTCACACGTCTTGGACGGCTTTCTCATGACTCCTGCTTTGGGTCAATTAATTTACTAGAGCAGCTCCCAGAACTCAGAAATATTTTACTAAGTAAATCAATGTTTTACTACAAAAAGATATAACTCAGGAACAGCCAGATGGAAGACATGCATAGGGCACTGTATGTGGGAAGAAATGCAGAGCTTCCATGCCCTTTTCAAGCACTCCACTCTCCCTGCACTTCACCTGCACCCCAACCCTGAAGCTCTCTGAATCCCACTGAGATCAGAATGTGGGGTTTGAGTCTGAGTTCGTTATCTCACAAACGTGAAGAATGAAGTCGGGGACCAAAACGGAAGCCAGTCCTGGAAAAGGTGCAGCTGGGGTTCCAGGAGCAGGCCAGGGTCCCGCCATGTTACAGTTGGGTGTTGAAGTCTATTCGTCCATGTGTGGAGTCCCACATGGCCATAGCCCAAGAACCTAGCACACTGGGGAGAGAGAAGAGGGCCACAGGAAGCCAGCTCTTTTAAACTTAGAGGGCAGATGCAGCCATGCTAGTTCCCGATTGGTCTATTTGAAGAATTCTGCGTTAGCAACATCCTTGGGACTGGTTTATATGCTCTATTGCCTTGTGATTGGTTAGCTGCATGCTGCCTGTCTTATAATCTCCACACATTTTAAAGTTCATGCCTCTTGTGTGTGCCCTTCTTTCCCCACCCAGTTGGGTTGTCTTAATAACTCCACCTATTTGGGTTCCCAGTTTTACTTCCTCCTCCCCCATGGTCTCAGTCCCTGACTATCTAGCTTCCCTGTGTCTCCTCACCATCTTTGGGGGTTTCTATGGAGGTTTCATTGAATAGCATGAATGATTAACTTATTGACCATTGGTGATTGATTCAACTTCCAGCCTCTCTCTTTCCTAGAGATCAGGGTGTGGGACTGAAAGTTCCAACCTTCTAATAACATGGTTGGCTCCAGTAACCAGCTCCCAACCTTAGGTGTTTCCAAAAAACATCTTTATCACTCTCATTATTTAAGAAATTCCAAGGATTGTATGAGTTCTTTGCCAGAAGTTGGGAGGAAGAG
>NW_005354010.1:981487-991419 GCF_000412655.1 Myotis brandtii
ATCACAATATCACCCAAAGATATGGAAAACCACTATATCCTAGTCTCAAAATCATTCAAGTCCATAACTACTAATAACTAAAAGATGGAGAGATTCCAAAATATTTTCCTTTAGATCACTTTTCACGCAGTCCAATAATTTTAAGTATTTCACTACATTAATCTAGCTAGGTGAGACATAAAAATGAAAGATACTGTGTTAATTTTGGGAATGTTTAAAATCTTGAATAAGTACATGGAAATTTTAAAAATTTTATTCTGTATGCATATCTCACCTCAGGATGCTCAATATCTTCTTAATGTCTTTGTTTGTGATATCATTATGACTTCTAGCAAGCTCTTGTTAAAGGAACTTTCAAAAATTAACAATAGTTAAAAAGCAGGAGGAGATAATTACCCTCATTAATGAGGTTGCATACCAGATTCCACAGCAGTCGCTTGCACAGCAGGAGAATCAGGCTATTTTAATGTCAGATATACTTACCCTTGACATTCCTTAATTACTTTTCTTAGTTTTCCTTGACTCACCTTAAATGCCAAGAGTGCTATGCTCCCCAAATTGAGCACCAATTGTAGGTAGTTCAGGTGACAACCCATTGTTGGATTTGATGTAACACTGATCCTGAAAAGGTTAAGCTTGTTTTAAAGAAATTATAATCACAAACTGTTTACTAAATCTCAACACTTAGGTTTATATTTAACACTGTGAATAACAATTTTAAACTTTGAGAAGATGGTCATTTATGTACTCAATCTACTATAAGCAATGATATTCTCAAGGTAATAAGTAAAGCAGTTATTTGAAATAAAAATAACATCTACAGAATTACAGAGTACTGGTGCTTTATATGTGTTAAGTTGCCTTCATTTATTATTTATTATTTTATTAAATTTATGCAATACTCCCATGTAGTTAAAAATCAATCAGCCAAACCGGTTTGGCTCAGTGGATAGAGCGTCTGCCTGTGGACTGAAGGGTCCCAGGTTCGATTCTGGTTAAGGGCATGTACCTTGGTTGCGGGCACATCCCCAGTAGGAGGTGTGCAGGAGGCAGCTGGTCGATGTTTCTCTCTCATCGATATTTCTAACTCTCTATCCCTCTCCCTTCCTCTCTGTAAAAAATCAATAAAATATATTTTTAAAAAATCAATCAGTTGATTATCATAGTTATTGAGGGCTTAAGATAAAATGAGTTATTTGTCTAAAGGCTAGGTCCTGGATTAAATCCCATAAAACTGACAAATTATTTTAATGCAATGGTGTATTTTTTGGAGGTAAAATAAATTCCCTGTCTCCTCTGTTCTTTTTTAAATTGAAAAAATATCTATATATATAAAGAAGTAATTGCAAATGAAGTCGAGACTCCATCATCGTCATGACCAGCTCAGGAGGAGGGGCGGGGCTCCGCAGGAGCCTGAGAGATCAACACAGAGGGGCGCCTGGTCTGAGCCTCTTCAGTGATGCTGGGGGAAGGCCCCCAGCAGACACACACACACACACACACACACACACACACACAGCGTGCCTGCTCTAAGCCTTTGACGTGGCTGGGGGCAGGCCCCCAGCAGACACACACACAGGGGGTGTGTGTTCCAAGCCTCCACAGTCAGACCACTCCATGGGGAGTGGGCCTAAGCTGTCAGTAGGACATCCCCTGAGGGCTCCAGGACTGTGAGAGGGGGCAGGCTGGGCTGAGGGTCCCCCAACCCCCAGTGCACAAATTTCGTGCACCGAGCCTCTAGTTTAACAATAAAAGAGTAACAATAAAGCAATCAGGTATTTTGATAGAAGTTTTACATTATTGAGGGTTTCCTTTTTGTTTCTTTGTTTCCAGCTGGGAAATTCCTAATGTTTCTCAATATAAAGTAAAACTTAGATAATGGAGTGGGGGTTCCTATAAGAAATAAATGAAGGACCCCAGCAGACACACACACACACACACACACACACAGCGTGCCCGCTCTAAGCCTTTGACGTGGCTGGGGGCAGGCCCCCAGCAGACACACACACAGGGGGTGTGTGTTCCAAGCCTCCACAGTCAGACCACTCCATGGGGAGTGGGCCTAAGCTGTCAGTAGGACATCCCCTGAGGGCTCCAGGACTGTGAGAGGGGGCAGGCTGGGCTGAGGGTCCCCCAACCCCCAGTGCACAAATTTCGTGCACCGAGCCTCTAGTTTAACAATAAAAGAGTAACAATAAAGCAATCAGGTATTTTGATAGAAGTTTTACATTATTGAGGGTTTCCTTTTTGTTTCTTTGTTTCCAGCTGGGAAATTCCTAATGTTTCTCAATATAAAGTAAAACTTAGATAATGGAGTGGGGGTTCCTATAAGAAATAAACTTAAGTAAAATATTAAATAAACATCTTAAATAACTTTGCAGGAATTGTTATTGATATAAATCAAGTTAATAAAGAACTTTAAGTGCTCCAAAGTGGCGACAAAGAGTAGAGTTGAGGAGTAACAGGCAAATGGGGCTGTCTTTATTCCCAATATCATCTTTCTTTTTCACATCCTTGCTTGATGAAATTCAACTTAGACATGTAATCTTATATACATTATCTACAATCTCTAAGGAATTATTTGCAATTTTATAAAGCATATGCTTTACATTTCTTTCTTACTACTAAGAAAGGCTTGGCATACTTGTTATCACTATTAGCATTAATGACTCCTAAGAAGAAAATTAATAAATAATGTTAAAATTAATAAGAATGTATGTCCCTTGAAGACCAATTAAGTAAAATTGTGACTCTGTGTGATAGAGCTATTCATACTGAATTGACCTTATGACCATTCATGCATATTAGACACATTTTTGTAAAATAATGCTGTACCAATTACGTGGAATAGTAACTTGTTCATGTAAAATGTATTGAGTGATACAGAATGCTGATATTGAGTGTCACTGTGAGGAATACAATGAAGATAGAATATGAAGCCACTATAGTCAAGCTGCTAAATGATTAAAGTCAAGTAAGTTGAGTCATGAGGACACAATTCCACTTTTATTTTAACTAGGCTGGGAACTTAAACTTTTGAGCTTTCCAGTTCTGCATCAATGTCTGGATATACATCAGACCTCCAGATAAACCTCTGATTAACTATTGAGGGACTCAAGTTTTCAGACTACCTGATATCCACCTGACATCCATCATCCAGACTACAGGATATGTCTAGACCTCCTAGCACCCATTCTTCAGACCTTCTGGCATCTATCATAGAGACAACCTGCCATCTGATTGATAACTTTCCTGGACCAATTCTAGGGCTAAGAATACAGAACTGATTATTCTAAAGAGTGTACTTTTTTTACTATAAAAACTCTTAATGTTTATTTCTTTTTTAGAACACTTCTGGATTTTTGCCTAGTCCTATTTCCAGCTTGCAAACCCTAAGCCCCTTAAATAAAATTTTAACATTTATTTCTGTTACAGAAAGGGGACCTGGCCCTTGGTGGGTCTGCTAAGGACCAGCTGGTAGTGTGTGGCTGGACTTCATGCAAGAAAAATTTCACATGAGTCCAGATGACTATAAAGGAACATTTATTAAAGCCGAGGATATAAAACAAGAAAGGGCTTAGCATAGAAGTAACAGAAGAGCTAAGACTGGGTTGCCCTGAGCTCTCTGGGAAGTCAGAGAAAGGGGGACCTTGGGAGCAGGTTCAGAGGTGAGCCTGGGATGAGCTGCTGCTGCCCATTGCTCCCCTAGTAGCAAGTCTCATGGGGTCCTTTAGGGTTTAGTCGATACATGCTTGTGGGGGAGGAAGTGAGGGAAGAAGAGGGGAAAGGGAATGATGCCAGCTGCTTCCCAGCATGGAGCATATTCTGGGTCCTTTGTCTTGAAGCTTTATCTCTTTCATGCAGGTGGGAATCTTCAGGGACACCTCATGTGAAGGTTTTAGCAGAATATTCATCAGTTTTCTAGGTGTGCTCCTCTAGGGCCACGATCTCCACTGATTGTTCAGTGTCAGGGCAGGAGGTCATTAGTCATTGCAGCTGGTCCTGGTGTCACCCACATGGTTTTGCTACCTTTCTGGGTCTGAAGCTGAAGTACAACTGAGACCTAGATGTTATTTCTAGGGAGGTGAGCTTCTGTATCTGCTGTAAATTGCTCTGCAGATTACTTAGCTATCTGTCTCAGTTTCCCTATTCCACTTGTCCTGGCTTACTGGCCTCTCTCTTTTCTAGCCAAACCTTCAGACTCTTTTTAACCTTGTTCAACAATTGTCTTCATTAGTATCATGACTCTAACTAACTGGGTTTACGAAAATGCTTGAACTTTGTCCACATGACATCAAATCCTTCAGGTAAAAACTAAAGTTCAAAAATAAAAATCAATAATTTAGCATCTAAGTTTTTTTCCCCACCATTGATTTTTAGTTTTGAATTATTGTGGGCTTATATTATAACTAGAGGCTCAATGCACGAAATTCATGCATGGGTAGGGTCCCTAGGCCTGGCCAGTAATCAGGGCCAATATTTGGGGCAACTGGCGGGGTGATCGGAGGGCACCCGCTGGCACCTGACTTGGCTAGCCTGGGGCCCATGGGCTTGGGGCAGCTACTTCATTGAGTGTCTGCCCCCTGGTGTTCAGTGCACGTCATAGCAAATGGTCATTCCACTGGTTGTTCCGCTGTTTGGTCAATTTGCATATTAGGCTTTTATTACATAGGATGTTTATTTTTGACTTAAAATTTTTTATAATGTTTTCTTACATACCTAAATTTCTCTCTGTACATAGAAAAATTTATATATAGTGTAAATAATATGGAATTAGTATTCATAAAGAACTAGATATTTATCCTGATTTTAGAAAATTATCCATTTTATTTTTTTTTTAATATTTTTTATTGATTTTTTTTACAGAGAGGAAGGGAGAGGAATAGAGTTAGAAACATCGATGAGAGAGAAACATTGGTCAGCTGCCTCCTGCACACCCCATACTGGGGATGTGCCTGCAACCAAGGTACATGCCCTTGACTGGAATTGAACCTGGGACCCTTCAGTCCACAGGCCGACGCTCTATCCACTGAGCCAAACCAGTCAGGGCAAGTTACCCATTTTATAAGTCCACATTTATGAGCTGCAAGTTCCACATTTTTACCATGGTATCTGTGCTCCAGAATTGTATTTAAAATATCTAAACCTTACATAGTTCTGGTAGAATTTTTGCCAGTGACTAGAGTGTTTATTTCCTTATTCAGTATATAATTTACAACACCCCTGTAACTCATTGACAAGGTGAATAAATTCTATTCTTCCTGATCCCAATGCCTATATAGACAATATCCTCTTTAATCAAATTGAGAAAATAAATGGTATATGAATTATGTTTCTGCTTCTGGAACAAACAGAATTCATAGTTTTTAATTTTTATTATATGTATTAATTTTATTTTATTTTATTTTATTTTATTCTCTGGATGGATCCTTTTTTGTACTTCAGCATTTTTGCACAAATTACTTCCCCCTGCCCCTTCTTTTCCTTTTTTGGTCATTGGACAAAAACCCCTGCTGCACAGATTTTCTGATCTTTCCGAAGTCTTTCATGTAAGATTTCAGTGTGGAACACCTGCCCCCTAAATGCAGTCACTGTAATATTAACTTTCGCTTGTTAAGCTACCCAACCCAGATCTATCTTCACCTCTGTGACTTAGTGGGTTTCTCTCAGTTTCCACAGTCATCCTTGACTCATTGCTTTCATAAATTGGAAATTCATGAGATATAGTTGGTTTCTTTATTTCCATTTACGTATTTCCTTTTATTCTGGTGTTATATACATTAATATCCCCTGATAATGAATCTCCTTCCTTTCTTTCCTTTTCCTCTCTACTGTCAGGCCTTTCTTTTTTTCTTTTATACTTTGTCATTTTATTTCAATTCTAAAAATAGAGTGTTTAGAAACTTGATTAAACCTCAACATTTCAGCCAGATTTTCTGCAATTGGACATAGTTTTATAAATCCCCTGAAACTATAAATCTTTGTATGAAGCAGTAAGTGTGGTGTGAACTATATCTGAATATAAGAAAATTGTTAAAGATTTTTAGATGTCTGTAAGTGCTTTATTCTCAGTAGGCCCTTATTTACAGTATGAAATGCTATTGTAAAAAATATTTTTTAGTAGAAAGCTGTCTTCAAACTTTTAAAATAATATGGAACAATTTGAAGCAATACAGTATAAATTCTTCTAACCAAATTGAATAATTAACATCTTTAAATTAATATCTTCTGCATTATAAAGCAGATGATAAAACAAGATAATTCCTTAGGGATTTTTCCCCCTTTGCATTATAAGAGTGAAAAAAAGTCTTAAACCATAGTTACAGTAGCCACAAAAAAGGGGCAGATTACATGATTGGTATTCATGATCACACTCCCTAATATTTGGCGTGGCTCTGAATCTTATTCAGAAAACTTAGAAGAAAAGAGTCACATGATTTTTACTTGAATAATTACTACAAGGATTTATTTTTAGTGTGTTGCTATAGAGAATTTATAGAAATAAAACATTCCTCTCTTCTGCTCACCCCTTCACTGTGGTTTATTATTTGGTGATTATAAGAATGATTTTAATTTTTAAGGAATGCAAATAACTATGATTATCAATACCATTTATTAAGCAATATTCATTTCACACTGATTTCTGAAAAATAAAAAGGGGTTTAAATAAAAACAGTCCTTGTGCTGCAGGGATTTACAATGTTAGTCAACGACACAAATCCACATTAAGAATACAGACATAAAGAAACATTTTCAATACCAACATATGTGCATTTTAAATTTGAAAACGATGTGAAGAGAAAGAGTATTTCCTGGAAGTTGGAGGAGTAAGTGAGATGTTAAGAAGCAAAATTCTAAAAGCAGCTTAGCTCCTGGCCAAGCCCTCACTGCAAACTCCTTTGAGTGCTGTTGGAGTGAAGTATGATTGGTAACCTTACCCTGGTGGCAGTGAGGGCTGCTGAGGATTCATTGAAAGATCTCCTGGGGTGAAAACTTTCCAGCATTTCTAAGAATAAATGAAAAGCTGTACATCATTAGAGCCAAAATATGTTGCATTTTCCTGGCAGCAATACCAGCAAATTGAAGTTATCAGGTGGTTGATATTAGTCTACAGCTAAATATAAAATTTGAAGTAGTATTTTATAAGCTATGCAGTCAGAAATCCTGGGTTTGAATACTGGCACTTGCCTACTTAATATTTTTTTTAATCTGTTAATCTCAATCTCAGTTCCTCTAAATTTCAGTCATTCTCATGGTCAAAGCTAGACCTTGTCATTATCAATAGTTTTATTTTTTACTAGTGGCCCAGTGCACAGATTCATGCACATTGAAAGTAAATTAATTAGAAGAACTATTTTAATATTGCTATTTGCCCTTTCTCTATAATAGAAGTGTCAACCAAATTCATGATTGACAATGACAGACGGAAACACACATGTGTGATTGGCACCAGTGAGAACTTTATATATATAGATAAACGTGCTTAATTAGACCTGCTTTCTGATTTAGCTAAACTTTTTTCCAGCCCAGTGAAGCACCCCAACTTCTCTTTCAGGTAATTGTCAGCAACACAGCAGTAAATATCAACACAAAGCAGGTTATTATTATATATCATGCACGGAGAACAAAGGGTAAATATTTAACTGCAGCAGTGTTTGACTATATTCTGCTCAGTGACAAAACCTGAAGTCACTTTGAAGTTCCACCATTCCTTACTTCTTTTCAGTTGGGTCAAGTTTCTAAACTTTCTAAATCTCCATTTTCCAGCTAATGAAAGAAGATAGGATTCCACCAAGTCTCCTATCTACCTACTCCAGGACTTCTGTGAGGATCAAATGAGATGAGACATGGGAAAACTCTTCACAAACATTTGGTTAAAATGTAAAATGTTTGTGCCTGGCTATGAAGCAAGTCATGTTCCTGGGCTGAAGAAACTCCAAGGAGGCTAGTCGCTAGGGAGAGGAAGTCAGGCGTTGCTACCTGACATCATTATCCGGAGCCCACAGACACCATTTCCTGGCTGGGATAGGCTGTGGGCCGCATTTTTGCACCATGGGGTCTCGGCAGAGTTGGCTGCGATTTAGTGGGCTGTCGCTCTGGGGTGGTGGGGGGCCTGTGTCCCACTTGGAGAAAGCCAAGTGTTGTTTGTCAGCACCAGGTCTGCAGTGCCGTTTCTTTGTAAATGACCAGTGCACATCATGGCAGCTCCTGCATTGAGTGTCTTTCCCCTGGTGGTCAGTGCACATCATAGCAACCTGTCAGATGGTCAGAGGGACACTTAGCATATTAGCCTATATATATATAAATATTTTGTTTCTCCCAGATAACGTATATGCTCCAATAAAGGCACATATGCATATAATTTTAATTGCCATAAATATTATAAAGTTTAAAAAGCTATTCAATTAGTATCTTTTCAGCACTATCTAGGCATGTAGATAATCTAAGCTATTATAAATTAATTATAATATAGTAACATTGATTAAGGGCTTACTGTGTGCCCCCTTCCCCTTGGTTATGCAAAGTATACAATCTTTTATTTAGCCCTTAAACTATTGTACAGTTCTCATAATAGCAATACTTAACATATTTTATTTATTCATTTATTTATTTCATTAAAGTACATCTATTGGCCAACAGCTGTTACTGAAAAAAATGTATAAATATCTTGACTCCTGTTTTGTTGACCTAACTGATACTTGAATTTCCCCTCAGAATACAGCTTCTATCATTGCCTCTTGAAGTTAAATCTGCTCATTATCACATATCTATATTTCCAAGAAGGGTTGACAGCAATGTTGTTTTCAAAGTATTTTCAAATCAAAACTTTAAATTTATCATTATCTTGCAAAACCTCTTCAACATCCATTTTACTTACCAATTTTACTCTTAAGACATATTTGCTATGATACCTACCAAGTTCCAAGGCCTTCTCAACCTTATTTAACTGTCTCATACACTCTACTTGAATTACTGCCAATACCTGAGTTATATTTATTAGACAACATTATTATTCCTGGCTTGGGTAGTACACTCTATTATTCAGTCATACCAAATATGCCCTGCTCGATCATTTCCCCATTTTCAGTAAAACTTTTTTTCCAGACTAAATCTCTGCTCCTAATTCTTCTCTATACCACGGGTCGCCTCATCTTGCTAGACTCATACCTCTCACAAATGCTATATAAGGCTAGAGTTTTTTATTACAAGTATCTTCACTCAACCAAACTGTGATCTTTCAGAGCAGGGACTTTCATGCACTTGGAGGGGGTCCCTCAGCCCACCCTGTACCCTCTCACAGTCCAGGAGCCCTCTGGAGATGTCTGACTGCCAGCTGGGCAGCTGGCAGTCAGACATCCTTAGCACTGCCAGGGAGGCTGCTGTACTCGCCAGCCATGAGCCCGGCTCTGCGTTTCTGGCTGAGCACTGCTCTCGCTGTGGGAGCGCACTGACCACCAGGGGGCAGCTCCTGCATTGAGCGTCTGCCCCTGGTGGTCAGTGCGCATCATAGCAACCAATGGTTCCATGTTAGGTCAATTTGTATATTAGCCTTTTATTATATAGGACTAGAGGCCAGGTGCACAAAAATTTGTGCACTTGGGGGCGTCCCTCAGCCCGGCCTGTGCCCTCTCGCAGTCTGGGACCCCTCAGGAGATAACGACCTGCTGGCTTAGGCCTGCTCCAGGGTGGCAGAGGACAGGCCCAATCCCTAGGTGCAGACCCTGGTCGGGCTCAGAGCAGGGTGGATCAGGAGGTTGCGATGCCACCCTCAGTCACGCTCAGGGTAGGGCCGATTGGGGGGTTGGGGCACCGCCTCCGTCACACTCAAGACAGGGTTGATGGGGAGGTTGCGGCACCACCCCCTGTCACGCACAGAGCAGGGCCGATCAGGGGGTTGGGGCGCTGCCCCCTGTCACGCTGATCCCAGGGCC
>NW_005354010.1:992420-1002852 GCF_000412655.1 Myotis brandtii
TGGCTGCCGGCTGCCATCTTGGCTGGCAGTTAATTTGCATATCGCCCTGATTAGCCAATGGGAAGGGTAGCGGAGTGATACCAATTTGCATGTTTCTCTTTTATTAGTGTAGATGTTCCTTTTTAAAAGAATAGTGCTTACGACATGTTGTGGCCTCAACTGTTTTTTTAATTAACTAATTGTTTTAATATCTGCCACTTCTGTTGTAAGACTTCAAAGACTGTAAAACAAAGTTTTTATAGGTTTAGCAATGTTAGCTAAATCGAGGGGGTATCAATACAAATAAAGTAAGTCATCTTATAAATAAAGTATTATCTAACTTCTGAGAGAAGTAGATAATCACTGGTAAAATAATAGTGATCCTCCAAAAAATATCAAACCCCACTCTATCTAACAATTTACAGATAAACAGAAGGTAGAACATATGCAATATGACACATAAATAAAATCAGAAAAATTGATGTTAATGAGAGTTATTGTGGTGATCATTTCACAATAAACATATACAAATAGTGAATCATGTTGTGTAACTGAAACTAATAGAATACTATATGTCAATTATACCTCAATTGAAAAACCCACTGAAGTAATAATTTAATGTCATTCACAGAATTTGTTTTTTAAGTGCTTTTAGCCTTATTGAAAATTACTGTATAATTAATAATTATGAAGTTAACTCTAATAAAAATGCATAATAAAACTGGTGTTGGAGTTGAGACAAAATATTTATTCAATTATTAGAATACTAAGTTTCTTGACATAAATTGGTAAAAATTTTCTATATAAAAAATACTTGAGGCATTTGATTGATAACTTTATGATGAAGTTTGAATATGACAATAATGTATCTCACTCTAGTTGTATTCATTGTAAATAAAGGAAATCTTAAAAAAAAAATTGTGCTAACCGGTTTGTCTCAGTGGATAGAGCATCAGCCTGCAGACTCAAGGGTCCCAGGTTCAATTCCGGTCAAGGCCATGTACCTTGGTTGTGGGCACATCCCCAGTAGGAGGATCAGCAGGAGGCAGCTGATCGATATTTCTAACTCTCTATCCCTCTCCCTTCCTCTCTATAAAAAAATCAATTAAATGTATTTAAAAAATATATAGAAGTGTGGAACTTTACTGGATAAATTCCTCAATATAAGTAATTTACAACAAAAGCAAGGAGACTTCAATATATTTGAAGAATCTTGCAACACATCACCCAATTACAATATGTGGCTTTTTCAATCCTGAATCAAACAATCTGCAAAACAAAAAATTTTTGCGGCAAGTGGAAAAATTTAAACACTGACTAAATATTTGATGATTATAAGGAATTTTTAAATAATAATAAAAATAGAATGGTTTCTTTTGTTACAAACCTCTCGGACATAGGATATTGAAATTTTTATAAATAGAATAAAATGATATTTGGATTTCTTTTAAAATTATATGGGTTCCAAGGGAGTTGGTGAGGATATAGATGAAATTATATTGGATAGGAGTTTAAAATTTTTGATGCAGGGTGATGAGTACCTCTGGATTCATTATATTATACTCTATTTTTATGTATTTTTGAGGTTTTCCATATTAAAATGTTTTACAACATACTTACCATGTAGTACTCAAGTGTGTTTCATTTATAGAAAATCTAGAAATCTATTAAAAATGAATATATAAATAGCACTTTCACATAGCAACGACACACTGAAAACTACAGTGAAATTTGAACAGATTATTTCAACATGATCACAGTAAAAAGAATAAACAAGTTTAATAGATTCCATGATTTTTTTCTCCCACCCTTCATACTATCAAAACAAAGCAAAGATAATTGTTATTCCTATAGAAGCCAGATTTCAACCAGCTGTTTCTTACGAATTGTTAGTCCTACATTTTGGCATCCAATAATGCATAGGTACATTTCCCATTCAAAAAAGAGTTGAATCTTGGTGCTTTGGGGCATATAAGTACGGATATCCAATCAACAGTGAAAAGTAATGTAAAAAATTATTTTGCAAACACAGTTTGCATGGAGAGTGTTTATCCTCATTCTCTTATCAAAAACAGGTATTTCTTGAGATAATTATCATATTCTATAATGGCCCTAAAATTAATATTACTCTACCTATCATCCAATTAAGGAGCTGGCTTGTCTCTATCAGATTGATATCAGATTACCAAGTTATAGCTATTGCTGGTATTTGTTTAGAAGGATTTAATTCCATTTCCCTTCTTTAGAGAGGACTGTTGAAGTAAAACAAAAGACAACAAAACAAAACAAAAAAAGCAGCACTATGCTACTTAACATTTATAAATCAGCATCCTGCCTAGATGCCTCTCCCATGACTTAAAAACCATGGCTAAATTAAACAAAAACAACATGGCCTTAGATCACAGGATTTAAATTTCTTTGGGATTCTACATAATGCTAATTCTACTTTTGGAGTTTAAAGAAAATGAGAAAACTTTAATGTGGATAAAACATTTCAATTCAGGCATTTAAAAAAACTGGATAAACTATTGAACATCTGTTCAATGTAATCACATTGGGGAATACAACATCTTGAAATGAAGTTAAAAAAAAAGAAAGAAAGAAAAAGAAATAGCTACTTTCCCCAAAGCCAAGTAACCAGTGTAAGTTATATTATTTTTGAATGAGTTCCATTGTTATGTAATTTTTCAAAAACTTTTTAAACAAACCAGATTTTTATCACACTAAAACTTTAGACAATTCATTGATACATAAATCAACAAATATTTAACCCATGTTGGAACCGGTCCTTGAGTTTCTTTTGCAACTTCTTCCTGAATGAAAGTGACTGCAAATATTCTATCTGTATCTGTTTCATTGATCCTTGATGGCTGATGGAATAATGGTGTAGTCCCTTGGTGGTCTAAAATACATGCAATGCACCATTGTTTTTTCTAAGTCTTAATGTAGCTCATATAAGGAAAAAATCTATTTACAGGTGTGTTCTTTTCTATAACTATACTTGTTATAGTTATACCTGTTCCAAAGATCACCGTCAATGGAAGAACTAATGACAGGGAGATAAACATCATCCAGCTAATGATAGCTGCAAGCCTTTGAAACTCTTCTTAGCTTAGATGTAAATCATACACAATGAAGGCACAGAATGTTAAAGGCAGAAATTCTGTTAAACCGGTTGAGTTGATTAGTACTAAATTACTGGTTTTCCATCTGCTGGGGTGGTAATAATTTTTTTAACTGCTTGACTGAAAAGTTTTATTTCACAAAGAATCCATGTTCAGTTGTCCCATTGAAGGTATTTTATGGATGTACAAAAGGAAAGAGTTGGTGACAAATATGTAATCAATTTATGAGGATTTGATGCCATTAAAAAAAAAACCTAACAATTCATACATAAAGGCATTAGGAAAATATTTTTGCAATAGTTTACAAACATACATTTTGCCATCAGAATACTAAATGGAAAGTTAAGATTTGAGTCTCCAGATTTTCATACATATAAAAAAAGGTATTAGTAAATAGACAAGAATTTATGTCATATCACAGTATGCTTTATTAGTGCAAATGTTAATGTCAATATTCAGCCATGAGTTTCCAGGGAAGAAAGAACCAATCAACTTTGTGTTCCATTTCTACCAAAGTCATTCAATATTGAAGATTATTGTCTCTTAGTATAATGCAAATAAACATTTGGTTTACCTAAATTATGTAATGATTACATGTTTTCCAATATTTTTTCATCATGGTTTTTTGTCCCTTATAGGTTTGCTTATAAAAACCCAGACCAGCCAGTGTCCCTTAGGGGTTGAGCATTGACCTATGAACCAGGAGGTCACAGTTCCATTCCCAGTCAGGGCACCCCAGTAGGGGGTGTGTAGGAGGAAGCTGATCAATGATTCTCTTGCATCATTGATGTTTCTATCTCACTCTGACTCTCTCTTCCTCTCTAAAATCAATAAAAAAAATCTATTTTTAAAAAAACAAAAAATAGTATGCTCAGATCAGAAAGATTTGGAGTCTTCTTGGTCTCTCCACAGTGATAATTTTCTGTAAGTGATATACATTGTTGAGAGAATAATCCAGTAATGTGATATTTATCCATTATAAATTAAAATGTTATAAATCTAGTGTTAAATGTTATGTACAAATTCTGTGCACAGAGATAAGTTTATTATCAGTATACTGAGAAATCAGGCTGCTAGTCGACAGCTATTTTAAGGTAACAGAAAATGCAAATTAGGAAATGTTTTATAGAATGGTTATTAGTAGACACAAACTCGTTCTAATAACTATGTCATACAGCTTAGAATTAGTAATAGCATAGAACCAAAAACTCTTAAATCTCAATAGCTCACTAGAGCCAAGGCTAGTTGCACAGCTACATTGTATGTACTTGCATATGATCCATGAGTCCCTCTGTGTTGTCTTCATGCCAGAACCCGGCTGGGAGGAGCCCCCATCTGCAATACCATGGGTCTCATAGTAGAGAGCAAAGAGAAATGGGTGGAAAACATGGTGGTCATCGAGCTTTTTCTCACAACTGATACATATCACTTCTATTCATAGTTGATTATCAAAGCAAGACTCATAGGCAAGTGGATATAAGTGTGGAATAGATGTATAATCCCTTCTGCGAAAATTAACAACAACATTGCTTATGGCCAAAACAAGGTGTTTCAGACTGAATCCAAATAACATTCAAATAAGACCATACTGCAAGCTTGTTTGAAACAAGACTAAGACAAACTACCCTACAACCCCAACAACAATTGAACAAACTTAGCATTTGACCAACATGGATGATTGTTGATTTTTTACCCATCGCAATCCTAGCCCATTTTAATGTTCCTTCTTCCTAGATAAAATATTTCAGATTTACAATTTCTCTTTTACCTCTGCATATAGAAAATTTTCAATTCAGAATCAGCCACAGCTTCCTGAATTCCTCCCAATAATCATTCAGCACAAACCTAAATTCTATACATTGCTCTTACCAACAGTTGTTTTTGAGATGTTGCCACAATTCCTCTGGGATGTGTTGGCTTTTGCTGCAACAAGCTAAATTAGCCTAACTTTTGGACTGCCAGTATATCCCTAGTTGTCTCTGGTCAGTGACTGTTAACACTGGGTAGAGAGAGGACCCATTTTCAACAAAAATTCCAGTGACCATGTTTAGGATTATCTATTTGTAAATGACATCTCCAATTGTAGCACCACACCAGAACAGGGACATATGATCTTTGCACTCTGTGCAATTTACACATCATAGTGTATTACTATTGAACACTTTGAAAAATTATCTACCCAGATTGACTTTAAATACACCTTTATGTTTACAAACACTTCTTTAAATCATTTCTTCATATTGTTTCTTTTTTTAAAGTTCAATTATTTGAGTAAATTGGTTTTCTCTACCTCAAAACCAAGTAAAGTATAGAAGAGAGAGTGTTCATGACCTGAATTCTCTAATGGTAGAAATAAATTATTTGAAAGTAATCAGTGTAAATTAAATTACAAATTACTAATGTTAACCCAATGGGGGTTTGTGGTGATATTAATAAGTTCTTTAGAAGTAAGAATTTCTCTGTTGGTCTGGATGAAGAGTTATTCATCAAATTTTTCCATCTATATATATAAAAGCCTAAGCGGCTGGCTGACCGTTCGACCAGCCAACGGTCCAATCGGTAGCTATGATACACACTGACCACCAGGGGGCAGACACTCACTGCAGGAGCAGAAACCACAGGCATGGAAGCATGGAACAGACTGATGAATCTCAGAGGGAAGGGGGATGGGAAGAGGGCGGGAAGAGATTAACCAAAGATCTTATATGCATACTACAGGCCTGGTACATAAATGCACCAGTGGGGTCCCTTGGCCTGGCCTGAGCCCTCTCACAATCTGGGATCCCTCGGGGGATGTTGGACTCCTGGTTTTGGCCCAATTCCTGCAGGCCAGGCCGAGGAACCCCACCAGTGCACAAATCCATGCACGGGGCCTCTGATAAAGATATAAAGGGAGAAATTCTCATTGTGAGGATATAGCAGGTTAATATCCGAAATAATATATGCGTGCCTCTGCTAGTGGTGTTTTGTGTTTTGTTTCTTTTTCTCCTTTCCAACCAAAAATACCTCTTCCCAAAATACAAGCCTTTGTGGGTTTTTGCCTGTAGTGCTTTAATATTGCAGTACAATATTAATTGTTAGCAAGGCAAAGGTATGTGGGGAATAAAAGGTATGTGTGAATAGATGTTTTGCAATGAGAGGTAAATGCTCATGAGAAGTCTTGAGAGAAGACAGAACATCACAACTGATATATGTAAATATTTTTAAATATTTAAAAAATTTTATACATGATCAGTACAGTTTAAGAATAGAGTGCTGATGATATCTCATTGTGGTTTTAATTTGAATTTCTCTGATGATTAGTGACATTGATCATCTTTTCATATATCCATTAGCCATCTGCATGTCCTCTTTTGAGAATTGTTTATTCAGGTCCTTTGTTCATTTTTTAATTGAATTGCTTGTTTGTCTTGGTGCTGCATTTTAAAGTTCTTTATATATTTGGATATTAACCACTTATCACATGTATCATTGGCAAATATTTTCTCCCAATCATTCACTGTGTCTTTTCATTTTGTTGGTTTCCTTTGCTGTGTAATTTTTTTTTTTAGTTTGATGTAGTTTCAATTTGTTTATTTTTGAAAGCAGTATCGAGGTACCTCAAAAAATAAAAAAAATGGAACTGCCTTATGACCCAGCAACCCAGCGGGTCTTTTCATTTTTTTGGTTTCCTTTGCTGCGTAATTTTTTTTTTTTTTAGTTTGATGTAGTTTCAATTTGTGTTTTTTTTGAAAGCAGTATTGAGGTACCTTAAAAAATAAAAAAATGGAACTGCCTTATGACCCAGCAACCCAGCGATTCCACTTCTGGGATTATATCCGAAGACAGCCAAAACAGTGTTCATTGCAGCGTTAATTATGATAGCCAGGATTTGAAAATAGCCCAAGTGTCCATCAGTAGTGGAGTGGATAAAAAATCTGTAACCTGCCTGGCATGGCTCAGTGGTTGAGCATCGACCTATGAATCAGGAGGTCATGGTTCGATTCCCAGTCAGGGCCTAGGTTTTCGGGCCGATCCCCAGCATGGGGTGTGCAGGAGGCAGCCAATCAATGATTCTTTCTCATCATTGATGTTTCTATCTCTCTCTCATTCTCCCTTCCTCTCTGATATCAATAAAAATATATTTTAGCCCTGGCTGGTTTTCCTCAGTGGATAGAGCATTGGCCTGTGGACTGAAGGGTCCGGGTTTGATTCCAGTCAGGGGCACATGCCCGGGTTGAGGGCTCGATCCACAATGTGGGGTGTGCAGGAGGAAACCAATTAGTGATTCTCTCTCATCATTGATGTATCTGTCTCCCTCTCTCACTTTCTGAAATCAATAAAAAATATATCAAAAAAGTAAAAAAATATACAGTATACAAAATCTGTGGTACATTTACACAAGGAATACTACTTGGCTGTAAAAGAGGGAAATCTTACCTTTTACCACAGGGTGGATGGACCTAGAGAGTATCATGCTAAGTGAAACCTGCCAGTCAGAGTAAGACAATATGATTCCACTCATACGTGGAATTTAACCAACTAAATAAACTGACAAACACAATAGAAAAAGGCTCATAGAGAGAGAACAGACTGACAACTGCCAGAGAGGAGGAGGTTGTGGGGCTGGGTGAAAAAGTTGAAAGGATTAAGAGGAAAAAAAATACTCATAGACACAGACAACAGTGTGATTACCAGAGGAAAAAGTGGGAAGGGGGAGGTGAAAGAGAGTAAAGGGAGGATAATTGAGATGGAAGGAGACTTGACTTGGGGTGGTGAACATACAATACAACATACAGAAGAAGTATTATAGAATTGTACACCTGCAACCAAACAAATTTTATAATTAACTGATATCACCCTGATAAATTCAATCTAAAAAATAATATAAGAGGGGCGAAGAATGATAAGAAAAGAGTGAGCATGGCAAGCAGAAATCAGAGGACAATGATTCCAATAAACATCTGATCTGAAGAGCAAAAGAAGGCATTGAAAAAATTTTATTAATGGAGGATGTCATGATATAGTTAGCATTATAGAAAAAAAAATTCTGGGTGTAATATGTAGTATAGCTTGGCAGATTTTACAGTGAAGATGAAAAAGCAATGAAGATTCTGTGGCAATAATCAACGTGCAAAATGTTTAATAACCTGAGATAGAAAAATGCCAATTGGATTGGAGGTAGAATTTGCAATATTTGGTGAGCAATAATGCTGTATAATGAAGGCCAAAAGAGGGTCAAAAACACACCCAAATTTGTGAATGACTGAGGCATGCATTATATGAAGGAGGGTAATCAGGAAGTGGAGGTAGTTTGCCAGATGCAATCAATTTAACTGGGGCATTTTAGGGTCAAAAACCAAGAAAGAATCTACATACATATGTAGAGTTATGTATATTATTCTGATATTTAGAAAAAAAATAGTCTACGTTCATCTTCACGTACTTTTTAATAAAATATGGAAATTATTAAGATTGCATATGGAAATTGTCTAAAATGAGGTGTCAATTCTGGCTAAAGCATACCCTAAAGGACATCTACGTTTATTATACAAGCTTATATAAAAAAGCCTACAGATAAAACTGAAGAAAAGCAACAGGAGAGACAAAAATGAGTGGTTTTGGAAGCTGAGGGAGAAGGATTTTAAAAGAAGATGGCATGTTCTTATTGTCATTTCTTCAATGACACTGAGAAAGAAAACACTAAGAGTTGATGAGAAGGTGAATCCTCATAACATTGGAATATTTAGTTTTAATGTGATGTGGTACAATAATAAAAACAGAATGTTCTAAATGAGTAGAGCTACTGTATTTATGTGAGCTGATGTTAGTGAGTGAAGGTTGGTTCTGAAATCTTTATCAACCAAACAGACATTTTAGTGATATTAAAGTACAAGTGTGTCCCGACTTTGGGAATAACTGGAATCAAGGTTTGGGATGTCATGACATTTTCTGCATGTAATTCCTAACTTTTGTGTGTACATAAGGGACAGTCTCTCAAACAAGAAAGCTTAGGAGAAATGGCAGCCAAAGGAGGTTGACCTAAACTTTTCCATATTACCACCAAGAGTTTTAATGTTTCACTAAAAATAAAATGTTTAAAATGTCACAGACAAGAACTGTGACTCAAATGTTCTGAATATATAGCATGCCACACTCCTGCAGTTTGATTCAAGTTATTATACTAAATTGATAAACTCTTCCCAGTGAGAATGGGGGTGTTAGATAGCATTATAGTTCCATAAGATCTAACCCCTTCCCTGTGTTCCTGGTATGGTCTTGACCATGTGACAGTGGTGGTTGGATGTGGTACCTCCCCTTGATTTTGGTATCAGCCATATGTCTTAACTTGGTGAATGTATCTCAGTGGCCCTGAAACTAGCAGAACCTTGAAAAATGCTTACTTTGTCAAGCATGCTCTTTGCTACCTCTGCCATTAGAGCTGGAGGAGTTTCTTTTGTGTATTTGTTGCCCCTTCATCCTGAGCCACAGAATTAACATATGTGGAGCAAACCTGATCCCACTTACAGCAAAACCAAACCCAACCAGACTTGCAGCTTGAAGCAGATCTTCCCACTTGCAGTTCATCCTAAAGCAGCAGCACCCAGCCAGCCTATGGTAGCAATGAACACATGGTTGTTGATTAAACTTCTGAGTTTAGGGGTCATTTGTCACATCGCTTTATGCAAGGCAACTGCCAAATGATTTAGGTGGGGTGCTGTGTCTCATTCTCCTCCAGAACCTTCTGCTTTTAGCTAAGAAAAAGTAATTTCTCTGAAATAGGGAAGGAGTGCCATCCAGGACAGAGGAGGAATGCTGGAAAACCAAATGGCATGTGTCAAGATGACAGAGTTAAGTGTAAACAAGAAATCTGGGTGTGAAAGCAAGAAACAATTTAAGGTGGTCAGTGTGTGTGTGTGTGTGTGTGTGTGTGTGTGTGTGTGTGTGTGTAGGGGAGGTGTAGTAAAGTTGAAGTGTGTTTTCATATTAATTTTGTGGGTTTTTTCACATTTAAGATGGGGAAATTTATCTATATATATAAAAGCCAAGCAACCAGAATGACCAGTTGCTATGGCGTGCACTGTGGTGGCCAACCAGCCCAATCAGGGCCTCGATCAGTCCCCCTCAACTTCCTGAGTCCCCTCCCCCTCCCGCCAGCCCAGCCCCAATCTGCCCCCATTGCGAGGGGCGGCTGAACCCTACCCATGCACGAATTCGTGCACCAGGCCTCTAGTTAAAATATAAAACTGGGAGCACCAAAGCCCCATCAAAGCAAGTCTAGCCCCAGAGGGGTGTCTCCAGCACAGAAGTTCTCCCACTGCAGACACAGCTGATTCTCACAGCCAATT
>NW_005354010.1:1004150-1010368 GCF_000412655.1 Myotis brandtii
AGCTTTAATAAAAAAATAAATAAATAAATAAATATATAAAACTGATAGAATGGAGAGAACAAAGCAGGAGTCTGGGAATATGAAAGAAGAGAAATGTGATTGGAGCATAAGGATTTTGGAAAGGCCAAAGATGTGGTCTGGAATGAAGTGGAGAGTTGCCTCAGACAGTGCAGAGGTGTTTATTAAAATGTGCTTAGAGAAGATAATTCTGAAGGCTTCATGATGAAAATTTGAGGCACTTAGAAGTTCACTTGATTATATCAAGTTATTTCTAGTCTGTTGATATTAAGTACATCTGCTAGATGTTAGGACATATAGGGTTACAGATATGAAGAAAAGGATGAAGGATTGGAATAATAACTGCAGTATATCCCGAAGGCTATAGACAAACAGAAATGATGAAGGCACACACCAACACACCAACTAAAATGTATAACAAAGCCGTTTACAGAGTATGGGAAGAGTTTCCAACTACAAGCGTAATGCAACCCTGGAGAAACAGAATGAGTATTCCACGTCATTTTTAGTCGCTAGGGCTACTGTAATCCCACTGTCAAGATACAAGGCAGAAAAATCATTCCCATTGTTTGTCCCCAAAGTAGGAATTATAATATCTGCCTTCCTACCACAAACAGATAGACAAGTAAGGGAAACAAATAAATAATACCAGCTGCTTTTCTTGGCTGCTCTTTGCAGCCGCCATGGGGATGTTGATCCAGTCTCTCCACACCTCTCTCCTGCAGTCAGTAGTAGACTGAAAAATCTTACATTACAATAGAGGGGAAACAAACATTCAAGAAGTGTCAAAGCATTAATATGACCAAACAAAACAGAAAATCAAATGCATCGCTTCTGACAATAATCTTAAACTGGTTAAACTTTCCTTTGATGCTCAGATTAATTAACAATATTAAACCCAAATAAATACTGCTTTGAAGAGATGCATCTAAAACAAAATTTGACATGAAACTTTTAAACAAAGGTGGACAATGATGTGGTCAAAGAACACACAAAAAGTGCACATGTGGCAAATTAATTGCAGACGAAGAAGGATTTACGGGAAAGTCTTTGACCAAGACAAAGAGGGTTAGCTCAAATTGACAAAATGTCTAATCCACAATGAGTAATCACTTATGCATGTTTATGTAATAAATAGGATGGGAAACACACACACATATAAACCAGAACCCTGTTAGAATAACAATGATTAAACTAAGAGAAACATACTTGTTCTGTGACTTTGACAACTTTCTTCCTGGTTCCATTGGTCATAGTGACCCCAAGATAAATAAATAGTTGATTTAAATAATAAAATTTATTTACAAAAACATAATACATGTTGAAAGACTGTCTAAGTACTAAAACAGAGGAAGAAATCACAAAGGAAAAAATTTAAAAAAACATAATACATGTTGAAAGACTAAGTACTAAAACAGAGGAAGAAATCACAAAGGAAAATATTGACTATGTTGATAAGATAAAAAACATTTCATAGTATAGTACAAAGAAAATGTTAAGAAAAAGAAAATTTCACAAATATGACAAGTAAATAACTATTAATAGTTATGTTTTAAATAAATAAATACAACTTTAGCTGCCTAATTAAAATAAAAAAGTAAATACAATACAAATCCTCATCTTCCATCAATAAAAACTAGTAATCAAATTGATATACATTATATAAATGATTTGTATTACAGTAAAAATGTTCCAATAAACCTTCCGCTGCTCTACTATGCTGTAAAAGTGGCCATCATAGGGTATTATAGAGCTTTCAAACTCATCTTTTAAAAGCAAAATGATGTTATGTTTCACTATAGTGAAATAAAAAACTACAAATTGCACATGAAAAATGAAGACTCATGAAACACATACATCAAAACAGAGATTAACATTAGAAAGAAAACAATGACTTTTAATAGCATTTGCTGGGATTATTCTCCTATGTATTCTTTTTAATGTCTTCCCAAGGTATTACAAAATATTATTTCTTTATCATGTGTTGTAAAAAAGACACTGAGACAATGTACAGAAGAATCTATTTAATCCCAACCTGTTTACATCCCTATTAAAAAGTCTTTTGTTCTATAATGGACAGTCCATTATTTTTTTCACTAATGCATCTATGGCCTGAAAGTTATTCTAACCAGCTTCACATGTCCTGGACATGTGATATTTATAGCTTTTTTTTTCTAAAGCCCCTTCCTCTGCTCTACTTTCCCTAAATATTCTGGCTCTGGGATATGATTGTGAAAGTTGGCAGCGTCTTCAAGAGCCTTAGTTTGAAATTCGTTAGGCTTTATTGTTCATTTCCAATTTTGTCACTGCTGTTTTTTAATTCAGGGGTGTGGATACCAATGTATCTATAAGACTAAGTCAGAAGGGGTAGTCCTGGTAGTAATGATTATATTTCATGAGGACCCAGTTTGGATCAAACAAATAGTAAAGCTGATAAATGGGGCTATAAATAAAAATGACTCTAATTAATGTGAATTGTTTGCAGTACTCATTAAAAGATAAACAGTAAATATATATGTATTAGAGAAGTGCCCAAAGCCAAATGCCACCAATGCAGCAAGCAATATAAATCAGAAAGTTCTAATTTGATGTTTGGCAAATATGCTGACCTGAATATTGAGTAATATAAATAAGAGAGTAACATATAGCATATCAAGTTAGTCTGGATAATACAACATTATATAAGGGGTTCTATTTATCTGTTTTAATGTTCTTTACCCTCAAATGAAAATAAGTCAGACATGACTAATTTGGTATCTAAACCGACCCATAAAATTATTTGAAGTATTTCTAAAAATAACATGATAATTATTTGAGCAGGACTGAATACTCATTTTATGATCTACCCATTGTTCTAAAGTATACTTATAATGAGTTTCTGGTGCCAGATTAAAATATATTTACTAAGCTACTGAAGTATTTACCCATGAATTTCTAAAAATATTTTCTTAATGTTCAGTCCAATTTACTTTGGTCCTTTCTGAAGTTTTTGAAATTTGATTTTTCTTTGCCAAGTTTTTTCAAATTTGGAGGTTAATCCCAACTCTATTTAATCTGGGATAAATTCTATACCAATGCTGGTACTCTCAGTCTCCATTAAGATATTGCTCAAAATTTGTTTTAAATGCATTGACTTGAAGATTTACATTAGTAATGGCATTTTATTTTTAACCAATATGTTGTGTGAACTGTATGACTAGCTACTAATTTGTAACTGCTATTCTTTAACCTGTACTGCCTGACAAATTAATTATATGCATTTGTTATCATATTAAAATCGGATTGCCTGGATCTTGTTGTTTGAGGTCCTCCGCCTTATCCCTCTGTCCTATTGACATATTTGTGTATTCATTCTTTTTATTCATTAAATAAACAAATATTTTGAAATACCCCTTCTATGTTATGTCATATGAGTGGTGTTAAAAATATAAAATGAGTTACACATAGAAAAGACTGTAGAAAAGTCATAAACTTGAGCCAAACACTTTATTTTGAGTTTAATGTGTGATATAAAATCTCCTGAAATTCCCTGCTTTTAGGCCTTCACATCTTTATACTTCTGCTGCTTTATTCTTTGTTAGAAGGATGCTTTATTCGTTCAAGTGCCACCACATTTCAGCCCACATTTCAATGACTGGCAGGTCTCCCCCCGCCCCACCTTGTGGCATTGACATCTTATCACCATTGCCACCTTTCTGCATTTTCAATGATCACTTTCCTGATTGACACTTTTGAACATTTGTCAACACTTCATTTTCTTTTAGATAGTTAAAAGACATTCTAAAGCAAACATTTAGGCAACACAATAATTGGAGACTGTTAGGAAACATCATTATTGACAGCCAACAATAGGATAAGTAGGCCAGCAAATGAAAAGCCATGTGTCAGTACCTGTATTTAGCAAATGCATAATTTAGACCAGGTCATGGAATAGCATGGTACTTTTAGCAGAGAAGTTGAGAAGTGAAAACAAAATAGGAGTGTAAAACGTTTGCATGGCTATGTACATACAATATTGTATTTGTGACACCGACCTTTGTGCAGAAATGTATAGAACCTTGCAGTTGGAGCTATCTGGATTAGTACCTCTCATCAGTGTGGTAATACTGAGACCTAAAAAAGAGTATACAACTTACAAAGGTCAGAGGCGTGATTAAGATCAGAATTAGAACTTAGTGTCATCACTTCCAGTGCCACACAATGTCTCTTAGGCACTAATAAGAGTTGCTAATCAACATATATGTTCAGAGTAGAAATAGCTCTGGCATTGCTCTCATATTACACACACACACGTCTCGTTGTCTAGAATACCAGTTTGGTATATTGCATTTTCACACATTTATTTCAGACTTTTGAGAGTGAACTTAGTACCCTGTAATACTTACAAATGAAATGCCTGAAATAAAATTTTATAAAGCCTAAATAAATGAAGTATAAACTACAATGCCAGACTTAAACATTGATAAAAGCTGTGAGAAAAATACCAAATATACATGAATGAAAGGATGGATGGATAGATGGATGGATGGATGGATGGATGATAAACATTGAAAAAAGCTGTGAGAAAATTACCAAATATACATGAATGAAAGGATGGATGGATGGATGGATGGATGGATAGATGGATGGATGGATAAGTAAATAGAAAATAGGTAGATAAATGGATAGATCATATTTCTTTGTAATTGCTGCATTACAAGATGAGACGAAAGTAGGTTTACAGTTGTGAGTATGAAAAACAGTTTATTCTTGTGTTATTATGTATTCATCATTGTATTATTTTACATATGAACAATTATAAACTACTTTTGCCCCACCCTGTATTTTCTAGAAAAAAATATAATGAATACAATACTTCAAATTAAAAAGGCATATTTCCAGCAATCACTGACTCTTGTATTTTTGCTGTAAAATGAAATATTTTTCATCTTTAATGATAAAAATTTGAGGTGGCATATTTATGTACCGTACTCAACTTTGGATCTCACATAAACCTTCATTTTGAGTCAAAATTCCATGTTTTGCAACAGGAAAGTAGTCAGATATTTGTAAGGTTTAGAATTCAAATATATTTTAAGACTAATTGACATAAACATGGACATCTGGATCTTAGGATAGATAAAAATTTCCAGTACTGAAAGGGAGAAGTCTGCTTAGGATACATTAAAATGTTTGAGGCATTGACGTTCTGGATTGTCCAATACAATACTAAAATCTATATGAAAAATAAAATTAATTACCTTGGTAGAATCACCAAAGGGTAACGCCCTTATGTTATGATGAGAAGTTGCTTTTAAATTGAAAGTTTTTTAATTAACCCAATTATATATCACAATTCAACTGTGATATTAAGTTTAGAAAATTTAATGATGTGACAATACTTTCACAGGAATATCACAGACAACAGACATTTGAAATGTTCATATTTAGAAAATATTAATTACATATTTTAAATTATTTAAGGAATGTTTCTTACCAAGTATCACCTTAAAAAGAAAATCATTTTTAATTGCATAATATATGATTAATAGAGTTAAGCGAAGCAAAATTCAGCATATCATGGAAAAAGAGGATTAAAGAGCATTTAATCTAGAGGGAAGAGGGGAAGTGGGGAATAAAAAAGATTAACCAAAGAATTTATATGCATATATGCATAACCCATGGACACATATATGCATAACCCATGGAGATGGTCAATAGTGTGGGGAAGACCTGAGGGATAGGTGGAGGCAGATTAGAGAGGGTCAATGGGGAAGAAAAAGAGGACCCCTATAATACTTTCAACAATAAAGATAAATAAAAATAAATAAAATAATTTGGCAAAAATTTATCATGATCTGGAAAAGAAAGATATGATTTCAGACTTCTAATTTGCTATTTTCATTATATTCTGGATGGAAATAAAAATCTTGGAATGTATTACCAAACTAGCTTTCCCTTTAAATTTTAACAACAAAGAAAATTTAAAATTTTCTGTTCATATTGCCTAATGTCTTTTTAAAATGACAAAAGACATGGAAAATTATGTCTAAAATGTACTTTTACTTTTCTTTTTAATTAAAAAAAGAGTTAGATATTAACTTAAAAAATGCCTTTAGTAAACAAATATAGTAGACTTACAAAGAAACACTGAAAGGACAAAATTGTACATATTGTATATAATATATATATATATACACACAAATATACATATATACATA
>NW_005354010.1:1010942-1024095 GCF_000412655.1 Myotis brandtii
TGAACTGAGTACCATGCATATTAATATAATAAAGCTAGTGAAGCAAATTTTATCATTGTCACATAAACATACTTTGATCTACCAATATACTAGTATATCATATGAAATATTATTTATCTTTTAATAAATTTATTTATTTATAAGTATAATGGAAAATATTTAAATATGCTTTTCAGACTTATAAAAAATATTTTTGCCTAAGGACTCATTCCAATACAGTTTGATCAAGAAATAACATTTTATTATAAGGTTAATTTACTACTTTGAGAAAATGGAGAAAAAAATATTACTGAGAATCTATAATGAACTGAATCTATTATACTCTGGCTAATTAATAAATGTCAATTAAAAACTATTTTGGAATATATTATTTGACAGTGTAATGACTTAGAAATAATATTTTATTTATTATCACTTTCTTGGCTACTACTTTCACTTCTCTATATAAGTAATAGCAAAAAAAGAGAAAAATTAAATTTGCATTATTCTTATAGATGTAATGGAAACTGTACACCAAATTGCTATTTTTCTAAGTTATAAATATAGTGGTCTCCAAGTACTATTCTTCTATTATTAGAGTAATTTACTGTTAAAAAAAATTTTTTTCTCTCTTTATTAAAGTAGAGAAACTTCTTCCTTAGAAGAATAATTAACCCTCCCTATAAAAATAAATTTTGTTAAAAGAATGATCTAACAGGTGTCTGATGACAATGTGGTTCTAATTTGTTTGGGGATTTCACATACTCTTTGCTAACTCAAACCTAAATCAGCTTAAATAAAGAGCTCAACACTAAATCCAAACCAAAACAAAAAGATTAAGAATAAAATAATCTGTCCTCCATTTGATCAAAATTCTGTATTACAATCACAATTATAAAAGTGAAAGGAAGTGCTTACCATAGTTAGCAGTCATTAATAAAAGTTTGATACTATGTTATATATTAATTTCAGATTCCTCATGTTTCAGAATTTTTCCTCCATTCCCCATAACAAATCCATCTTTTCCTACTTTAAATGAATAATAGTATTATCATATTTAATGTGTTTTAATCTTCAAGATAATAAATATATTTTATTATTTCAACATTTACTCTAGATCCTTCATGAGAAAATTATATATAAGAGCTGTCTCAAGGTTTCCCAATCCCACTGTGGACATCCAATAATGAGTATCATTTAGTGAATGCTTACCATATGCCTTTTACTGGGTTAAATGTTTTACATGTTTGATCTCATTTAAGATCTCAACAGACCTTTGATATAGCTATAAATTCCCCCATTTGACAGGTGGGAAATCCAAGATTCAGAGGTAATCTGCCAAATTTATTCAGATACTAAATGAGATGGTATTACAATTCAGGTCTGTATGACTCAGAAAATATAGTCTAGGTCACTACCCTGTATATTCCTTGATCTCTAAGACATTGAGAAATACCACTAATTAATAGTCTCATTTTTTTCACAAACCCTCTTTTCAGGTACATATTTAGGATTCTCTTACATAGGATTATAACATTAATTCAATTATTGCAACGTTTTTATATTGATTACCAATAAAACAACTAAAATTATTTTATTACTAGAGGCCCAGTGCACAAAAATTTGTGCACTCGGGGGGTGGGGGGAGGGGGGTCCCCCAGCCCGGCCTGTGCCCTCTCGCAGTCTGGGACCCCTTGGGAGATAACAACCTGCTGGCTTAGGCCTGCTCCCGGGTGGCAGAGGGCAGGCCCAATCCCTAGGTGCAGCCCCTGGTCAGGCTCAGAGCAGGGCCGATTGGGGAGTTGGGGCGCCGCCCCGTCATGCACAGAGCAGGGCGGATCGGGAGGTTGCAATGCCACCCTCAGTCACGCTCAGGGTAGGGCCGATTGGGGGGTTGGGGCACCACCCCCTGTCACACTCAAGGCTTTTTTTTTAAGGGAGAGAGGAAGGGAGAGGGAGAAAAAGAAAAACACCAATGTGAGAGTGAAACATCAATGGGCTGCTTCCTGCATGCCCCCTACTAGGAATCAAGCCTTCAACCCAGTCATGTACCTCCTTGACCTGTCCAACTGGCAACCTTTCAGTTCAGGGAATGACCCCTCAACCAACTGAGCTACACCTACCAGGGTAGCTCCCAAACTCATCATCAGTTTGAACACTATTTATATAGAGGTTTCTGAAATATCCCTTTAGGAGTATTTGATTTGTTTTGTTCATCTTGAAGATGGAGGTAAAAGGGTCTCATCTTCCTCTATAAGGTGGAAGAATATTATTAAACTAGAGGCCCGATGCACGAAAATAATGCAAGAGTAGGCCTCCCTTCCCCTGGCTGCCAGCACAGAAGAATATTATTAAACTAGAGGCCCGATGCAAGAGTAGGCCTCCCTTCCCTTGGCTGCCAGCACCAGCTTCCCTCTGACACTCAGGACCCAGGCTTCCCTCACAGCCCTGGCTTCATCCGGAGGGTGGTCCAGAAGGATGTGCAGAAGGTACATGTCCTTGACCAGAATTGAACCCAGGACCTTTCAGTCTATGGCCCAATGCTCTATCCACTGAACCAAACAGGTCAGGGCCGAACTAGGCACATTTGATTCATGAGCTACAGTTTGTCAACCCCTGGCCTAGAGGATGATAATATTACCCAAGGCTTCAAAATTTTTGTATGCAATATCAATGTCTGGCATTCAATTTAAAATTGCTACTTGCACCAAAGGATAGAACTGAAAACTAAGGAGAGACAGAATGGAAAATGGAACGAAGAAACAAACTTACAGATGAGCCAGTAATTGAAGTCAGATGACAAAGGTTTTGAAATAACTTTTTAAAAAGTGTGTGTGTGTGTGGGGGGGGGGTGGACAAAGTAGATTAAAATATAAATAATTTCACAAATTGATTAGAATCTATACAGAGAAAACATATGGAGGCTGTGGAACTAAAAAATAAAGCACCTGAAATTAAGAACTATTTAGGCTGTATTAACATAAGATTAGACACATAAGAATGGGAGAAATGGAAGTTAGTGAAAAATATGCAAATAAAAAGAAAATTTTTAAAAATAATGAGGGAAAAAGATAATTTTTTTAAATGAGCAAGCATAAGATTGACAGGTAACTTCTCAATATAAATGATAAAATAAAAATCAGAGGACCATGAGTTGTATTCTTTATAGTGCTAAAAGAAAGAATCAAGAATCCTGAATCCAGGAAAAATATCCTTGAAAAATAAAGACAAAATTACTTTGAAACAACTCTGGTAATATTCTTACTGATCTTGGTGTTGATGGCATGAAAATTTATCTAAATGTACATATATCCATTGGGTTTTATGTATGTATGTATGTATACTTTAATAAAAGACATATTAACATTAAAATGTAGTAAAAATAAACACAAAACAATAAAGGGAATTTTGCAAGGGTTAAGTTAATATAGTTGGATAATTTCTGAAAACCAGATGGATTCACAGACAGAACTCGGACCACACAGAGAAGTAAATGTTTATCTCTATCACATAGATTATATTATCTCCATAACAGTTCTCTCAACCAGCTTCCTGTTAAGATACCATTTCAAAATTTTCTCTCTAAAAGACCTCTAGAATACTGGTCATTTATTTTTTTGTGTAAAGGGATCTCTTGCTCTAGGATTTAGACAAGAATATAGTAGGGGAAATTTTCTTTTGAGAATCTAGAAGTATCATAAGATACTTGTAATGCTCCAGAAATAATTTTAATTGTTAGATAAATCCACTCAATAATGTAAACTAGAAATATCAAAACCATGGCTTCAAGATAAATAGTATTTTTAAATACAAAAATATTTTAAAATTCAAACTGCTTTCTAAGTTATTTAGCCCTTAGAATACTTTTTAAAAATATGTCTGTCTGTATGTCTGTAGTAGCTATGTATGTATGTATGTATGTATTTTTCAACAAAGCTGCAATAACTCATTTACAGTTTCTGCGGGACATATGAAACACTGTCCATTCTTCCTTAAGTAAAGAATGCTGGGCTTCCTTCAGAGGGTTTGGGAAGACTGAGATTGAAAGGTATGGGATTTTTGGTGAAATTGGGAGAAGGGGATCAAAATATTTGACTGCAAAGAACTACAAAAATTCTCTAGTTGAGGTCAATTAAAGGGAAAATTAGAATACATATGAACTTGATCTTCTGTTAAACTCATTGACTATTCGATCTATGTAAACAAGAAAATCAGGAAGTTTGATTCTTATAGCCTTAGGAAAAAGTCATAGCACTCAAATACATCTTTAAAAGTTTTCATTTTCAAAATTTTACATTTCTTTGAAATGATGTTAAGTAAATGAGCACAAGCATTTTTTTTCTGACTTGTTCACACTGCTTCCACAATAAATACCAAGTACAACAAATATTTTTTGAGAAGGGAAGGAGGGAAAGGAGGGAGGAAGAAAGGGACTGAGGGAGAAGGGAAAGAAATAGAAAATTAATTTTTGACAAAAATATTTCTAAAAGAAGTAATTGCTTTCATTGATATTCATTTATTTGTTTGAATTATTTATTAAAATAATAGATAATAATTGATATGCCCTATCATTTAATATTCATGTTGAATTGATTTAATAAAAAGGAATATAAAATACTTTACTGAGAGAAAATTATAACGACCTAGTTAAACATAGTTTAAAACATATGATAAAAATAAGTTTTATATCCTTCTTGGCACAGCTTACTCATTTTGCAAATACATTATCTATACCTGCTACATAACTGAAAAACCAAAACATGGTTAGTGCTTAGGATATAAATGAAATATAGTTTCTGCCTTGCAGGGTTATAAACTGATGTTGATGGCTAGGTAAGATGAACACAAGACAATGGAGATAGTTGGGGGGAATATGGGTGTCAACTTGATAAATACAGCAAAGCAAAGACTATTTTTTAAAAGAAAAGTAATGGTTTTGCAGAGTTGCCTATCTCTCTCCACACAGCTGTTACCATTAGTCTAATTCATTGTCAGAAGGACTGCAAACACATCTTAGCCAGATAAGTTCTTCTAAGTCTTGTAAATGATATCCTTCCTCTGAGCTATAGTTTAGTTTCTCCAGGGAGGAGGCTGCTGCTGAAAATCTCCACATTGTTATTGTTTTCCTGAGTCCTCTGAGCATATGACAATCCATATATAAGCCACAATTTCCGATGTTCTAATCCTTTTCAGTACACATGCTTGGTCTTCAATTAGAATGTTCAAAAATATATATATTTTTACATTTTCTATTTCTATATTAGCCTTTTCACTCTTTTTAATTTACCTTCCCCTAAGACTCAAGCAAATGAAATTCCATTGGTGCTTTTGAGGAAGCAGAGGGAAGCTAGGTAGTTAGAGACAGGACCATGGGAGGAGGAAGTAGAACCAGGGAACCGACCATGACCATCAGGAGTTGCTAAGGCAACCCGGCTGGGCATGGAAAGAAGGGCTCACTTGGGAGACATGAGCTTTAAAATATATGGATCTTAAGCTAAGCGAAATAAGCCAGCCAAGCAAAAGATAAGTATCACATGAGCTCACTCATATGTGGAATATAATGAACAAAATAAACTGGCAAACAAAATAAGTCCAGAGACACAGAGGCCAATCTCAGAGGGAAGGCAGAGGGATGGAGGGGGAGAAGAGATCAATTAAAGTACTTGTATGCATATATGCATATCCCATGAACACAGACAACAGGGTGGTAAAGGCCTGGGGTGGGGAACAGGAGCAGGCTAGAAGGGGTCAATGGGGGGAAAAGGGGGACATGTAATACTTTCAACCATAAAGATTCAATAAATAAATAAAATGTATGGATGTTGCTAAGACAAGGAGCTTGCAGATAACCAATCATAAGACAGAGAAGTGTATAACCAATCCCAAGAATGTTACTAGGCAGAACTCTTTGAAAGGACCTATCAGGAGCCAGCAAAGCATGTATCTACCCCTAGACCAGCCGTGGGCAAACTACTGCCCGTGGGCCGGATCCGGCCCTTTGAAAAATTTGAAATGAATAAAACTAAAAAAAAAAGACCGTACCCTTTTATGTAATGATGTTTACTTTGAATTTATATTAGTTCACACAAACACTCCATCCATGCTTTTGTTCTGGCCCTCCAGTCCAGTTTAAGAACCCATTGTGGCCCTCGAGTCAAAAAGTTTGCCCACCCCTGCCCTAGACAAAGAAGCACATTCGCTTCCTCTTCTCTCTCTGGCCACTGGGTTCCTGGTTCTCCAATGGCCGGAAATATGCTCTCCTGCGCCCATGTGGCTTATGGCCATGTGGGAATCCACACATGGACTGATGGGCTTTAATTTGCTTAGATGCTGAACTACATGCACCCCCCTGCAACATGGAACAGAAGCTCTGGACACTGGCCTGCTTTTGGCTCTCCTGGGACCCCACCTGCACCTTTTCCTGGACTAGCTTAAGGGGCATGGGGCGATGGAACCCGAGACAAAGAAGCTTCACCAATAACCTGCTTTGGGCCCCTTCCTGCTGCTCCTTACTGCAGGAAGTCCATCTATCTCTCAATAAACGTTGCAACTTCTCCTAACTGATTTTGTCCACAAAGTCGTTCATCAATTTTGTGAGACAAAGAACACTGACCTACCAGAAATTTTGGCATCACTTTTGACTTATTAAATCAAAAGTCATAAATTTTGATGTCCCTCTGATGGTTAGCTCCTATTTACCTCTACTGTTGACAGGAATATGGTGTTTCACTAAGTCAAACATTCCAGTATAACAGTATCTGATTTAAACATTGACCCTCAACATTGTTAAAGACTTCATTTTAACCAATGGCAAACTCTGCTGACATTAATTTTGGAAGTAAAAATATAATTTCCATAAATTATTTTCAAACAAATATTATGGTATGTATACTTTGGCATTGTCTGATCCAGGGTTTGTTTTATTATTTTGCCTAAGGTTTTTTGTTTTGTTAATTTTTAAATGAAGAATTTTCTTGAGGCCCAATAAATGTTGTCTTAATATAAAATAGAATTAATATATATTGTGAAAATTGAGCTCAGTTTTATTTTATTATTCCAATTGTTTTACAATCCAGATATATGTGTAAATAGGAATAAGATACCATATTAATAGTAAATAAATTACCATTTCTGTGATCTAGGTTTCCATCATGATGAGAAAATATAATACAACTTAAGCAACTTCAATTTAGATTTTATAAATTTTTGATTCAATGCTTTTGGTTGTTAAGTAAAAATGTCTCTATGGCTAGTTAAAACAACACTCAATTTTCAACACTCTTTAGGAAACTCCCTTATTTAAATTGCTTTCATTTGGTATATTAACTGCAGGATATGTCTAACTTTTTACTTTGGTCAATTTAAAGATCAAAGAAAAAAGCTGAATATTAAAATAGCTCATGAAATATTTTCTTAGCTGATAAAAACAAAAAGTTACTCTGCTATGAAGTTAGACAAGATTGTACAAAAGAAAATCGTTTTGAATAATTGAATAAACACCAAAGTGCTGGCATTGGCCAGGGGATCATTGAGAAACCAAAAATGATGCAAGTATATGTTGCTTAGATGTAAAATAACAAAAGGAAATAGTGTAATCTTACTTTGACATTATTACTCCCAAGCTTTTGCTTTCTCTCATAATCTCTAAGAAACCGAGAAAACGACGAACCAAGAAATTTCAGTGTATGGTTTAAAAAACACACACACACACAAAATTAGCAAAGAGACACAGAATCAACAGGAATCCTCTTTGAATTTCCACGGCCATTCACTGCTGCAGAAAGTCCATTTAGCTCCTTGTGAAGGCATTCAACATATCAGGAGTCTGGGAGTGCAGGCTATTTGAAGTCAATGGAGCAGGCAGACAATTAGACACAGTTTTCCATTTGGCTTAAATGAGTAATCACCTCATTTCCATTATGCTATTTCTTGACATCTGCAACAATTTCATACAGTGCTCCCAGAAAAAGAAAAGAGAGAGAGAGAGAGAGAGAGAGAGAGAGAGAGAGAGAGAGAAACTCCAAAACCCCGAGGAGTAATTGTATGCTTATGCTCATTTGGAGGTGACTTTGTGAGGTGGACATCATTATTTCTTTAACAGAAAAGCAAGTGAAAAAATGTTAATATGCTTGTTTTCTTCTGAACCTTTTTTGGTTTGTTTCTTTCACTCACTGATGCCAGCATTTTGTTTGCAATGGAAAGAAGGATCATCCTGTGGAACAAAAAGTAATTCCATATTCTCTTTGCCTGCTGAATAGAATGGAGATGATAAAATTCAGGCATATTAATTGAAATTGGGAAAATGCCCCAGTTGCCTTGCAAAAATTCTATATCAACTTCTATTTGCTTTTCAAAAACAACTGGGAAATTGAATTTCTGAGTTCTTAGTTAGCAAAAATAAAAATTCACATAAACTCTCATATGTTCATAAGTTAATTAATTAACAATATGGTTATGAATG
Organism: Myotis brandtii; assembly: GCF_000412655.1. NCBI lineage: Eukaryota > Metazoa > Chordata > Mammalia > Chiroptera > Vespertilionidae > Myotis > Myotis brandtii. Next base: position 1,019,383 of record NW_005354010.1, read on the forward strand.
TGAGTTTATGTAATTTATCTTACAGTTTAAAGTATACTTTAAAATTTTGTTTATAATTAATTAATTAATTATCCTGAAGCCATGAAATATATTTAGGCTAATTTAGCAGTTGGTTAGTTCTCATAAAGTCATAAATATCAATACTGAGCATCTGGAAATATAATTCATGACACTTGATATTATCTCTAGAATTTAAGGCCATACTATGTTTTTAGAGAACAAGATGGCTCCACCAGGCAGATTTCATACCATATAAATTTTACCACTGGTAAAAGTAGAATGCAGGTTGCTGGCTTTTGATACTTAGTAGGTATACATAGTAGAGTTGATATAAAACCTTGCTTTGATACTGAGTAGGTAGATATGCCAGCTGATAAAGTCCAAAGAGATACATTATACAAGGGTTTAGCAAAAGTAGTTTTACAGTTGTTCCTATGGTAAATAATATAATAATTAATAAATAATAATAAAAGAATAAACTGTTTTGTGTGCTCACCCCTGTTTTTGTCCACCCCTGCACACCAAAATAAAAGTGTTTTTTAAAACTTCAGCATCTTGTGAGTCTTTGAAATATGAAAGATGTAATGCTAATATAGTCAGCTATACAGAGACAGTTAAAATAAATAGCATCATTATGTTTATACAAATTATGGTTTCTGATAATCCTATATAATAAAAGGCTAATGTGCAAATTGTTCCCTTGACCAGGAGTTCAAACAGGAGTTCCACAAGGTGGTGGGGCAGGCCGGCCAACCTCCCGCATTCCCTCCCCCCAGCTGGCCTGTCCCCATTGGCCCTAATCCTAGTGGGCCAGCCAGACCCTACCCATACACAAATTCGTGCACCGGGCCTCCAGTTGGAAAATAATATTTTTGAAAATGAGGATGATATCTCAAAAGGCAAATGATTTTGCAGATGATCTCTGTACATGAAAGATATCAGTAATAAAGCTCAGGACCTTATCATGATAGTCAAAATGCACATGAATTAATGCTAGGAAAATTTTTTTCCAGGTTTCAGAGACAAAAGTCTAGATCTTTCATTACATATCTAGTCATTGGAAGTATGATTATATGGGTCTAGGTAATTACAATGCAGATACAAAGGTACACTGCCTGCTTTATTCCCCCTGCTTAATCTATATTTTCATACAGCAGAGAAGAAATATGGGCAAACTTCTCAAGTTCTTATACCAGCTGTATTGGAAGAGGAGCCATAACTTAGTCAATGAAATGTATGAGGGTATACATGAAACCCAGGGGGAGAAGGTAGACCAGAGGGACTCTATATACTCTTCAATAAAAAAATTTAAAAAGTATCTAAAATGTTGTTTTTACCGTCTTAAGTAATTTCCAGTTTTTATTTGGCATTTGATACTTTTAAGAATTGTTATCTTATTTTATGCTTACTGAGATTCATTTTCCATAGCAAGGATATAAAGATTATCTGATATTGGTGAGCTTTCCCTAATTTTGATGAGGAGTCCAGTCTTGCTTTTAAAAGAATTGGTTATTGGTTTTGTGACTTGTGATTGGTTTCATTTCTGTAATTAGTTTTATCCATTCCAGAATCTTTTTAGGATTGCCTATTTTTCATTGATGTTCTTTTTTTATTGAGATCACTTTGGTTAATAAAATTATATAGGTTTCAGGTGTACATACATCAACTGTATATTGCATTTTGATGTCCTTAACTTTCATGATAATGGGCATAGCTTTTGGTTGCTTGTTTTTCATGCATTCATTGATTTAATTGTCACTACAGGAACCATTTAAGACAGTAGATTGAAATCTCTCTTCAGAACCAGGAAATACTTTACTATTAATTTTTTTATAATATTTTTCTCTTCATTTACTTGTTTGATTGTCTGGAACTAATATGAATACATTATATATTTGATGTCTCATATTTATTTCTTAACTTGTTTTCTCTATATTTTTCATATTTTTTCTCTAGGTTTTGTGAAGTTTCATTTTTTTTCATTCTCACACATTTTATTTATTTATTTTTCTTTATTGATTAAGGTATTACCTATGTGTCTTTATCCCTCCCTTGCCCACCCAGCCCCAATCTCCCCACTCATAGCCTCACGCCCCTGGTATCTGTCCATTGGTTAGGCTTATATGCTTGCATACAAGCCCTTTGGTTGATCTCTCCCCCTTATTCCCGCCCTCCCCTACCTTCCCTCTGTGGTTTGATGGTCTGATTGATGCTTCTCTATTTTTGTACATGAGTTTATGTTGTTCATTATATTCCACAAATGGGTGAGATCATGTGATATTTATCTTTTTCTGACTGGCTTATTTTGCTTAGCATAATGCTCTCCAGTTCCATCCATGCTGTTGCAAATGGTCAGAATTCCTTCTTTTCTACTGCAGTGTAGTATTTCATTGTGTATATGTACCATAGTTTTTTAATCCACTCATATGCTGATGGGCAGTTAGGCTGCTTCCAAATCTTAGCTATGGTGAATTGTGCTGCTATGAACATAGAGGTGCATATATCCTTTCTGATTGGTGTTTCTAGTTTCTTGGGATATATTCCTAGAAGTGGGATTACTGGGTCAAATGGGAGTTCCATTTTTAATTTTTTGAGGAAACACCATACTGTTCTCCACAGTGGTTGCACCAGTCTGCATTCCCACCAGCAGTGCACAAGGGTTCCTTTTTTTCAGCATCCTCACCAGCACTTGTCATTTGTTGATTTGTTGATGATAGCCCTTCAACAGTTGTGAGATGGTACCTCATTGTCGTTTTGATTTGCATCTCTCAGATGATTAGTGATGTTTTCATGTTTCTTGGCCTTCCTTATGTCCTCTTTCAAAAAGTATCTACTTAGGTCCATTGCCCATTTTTTGATTGGGTTGTTTATCTTTCTTTTGTTAAGTTGTATGAGTTCCCTGTAAATTTTGGAGATTAAACCTTTATTGGTGATAACATTGGCAAATGTGTTTTCCCATTCAGTGGGCTTTCTTGTTGTTTTGTTGATGGTTTCTTTTGCTGTGCAGAAGCTTTTTATTTACTGATACAGCTCCTAGGACAATGGAAACTAAAGAGAAAATGAACAAATGGGACTATGAGGTTTCATTTAATTTATCTTTCAAACTTTGTAATCATTTTTAAGTTTTAAAAAGTCTTTCTTATTTTCTGATTGTTCCATCTCAGTAGTACATGTTGTGCTAAGTAAGCCCCCTCTACATTCCACTAGATGCTATATTTTCATGACACTAGGAAAACAAATTACAGCTTTTTGGTCTTTTTGCTGTTAAAACTATCTACTCTCTGAATTCTCAGCATATTTCTGGGATGAGTTCTCCTATTTGTTTGCTTATTATTTTTTGCTTTTTATTTTGAAATCATTTCTACCATATTAATAGTTATAATAATAAAAAAGAAATTTCATATATTCTGTACCCAGACTCACCATTTGAATATTTTGGCACATTTATGCTTTTTAAAAATTCTTTCAATACTTATTATTATGGTTTTATTTTAAATAAAACTTTTATTTTAGGATAGTTTTAGAGTTACAGAAAAATTGTGAAAACAGTGCATAGCGTTCCCATATAACCCTTGCCAAGTTTTTCCTGTTATTAACATCTTTCATTGTAATGGTACATTTTTTCATAATAAATAAGCAAAGATGATTATTAGTAGTATTAAAGGAAGTCTATAGTTGATTCAGTGTTACTTAGTTTTTATACCCAAATGTTTTGGTCACTTTCAGAACCCCTTCCAGGACATCACTGTACATTTAAGTTCCTTTTATCTGTGACACTCTCTAGCTTTCCTTGTTTCTGAGTACTTTCTTTTGTACTTCAGCTATCGTCATATGGCTTATAAACTTCAATTAGACATTTATATTTTAAAACATTAATGTGATAATGTATTAAAACTAATCCTCTGATATTTTTTTTCCTACCTGTACATGCAGGCTCATGTTTCCCCTCCCTCCCACACCCTTACTGCATCTTTCCTTGAGAAGATTGGCTAATGATTAGCAATTCATATTGTGAGAGGAGTTTGTTGTCTAAAGGAATCTATAAGATAGAATTACTAAATAAAGGTAGAACAATCACAAAACTGCACTTCAGGCCAAAATTTTAAATTTCAAAGTACTTGGATTTTTTTTCGTATAAGTCCATCACTATCTTAAGTCTTTATTGGCATTTCTTTCAATATCTTTAGGGAAGAAGGCATTGAATTGCTGTCTTTTAGCCTGAGAATAAATAAGACCGTATCTAAACTTAGCCTGCATATACATCAGAGAAAGGCGAGAATAGAGAGGTATAATAATAAACAAATAAATTGTTATTGTGTTTCCATAGAGAAATTTAATTAACTAGTCCCCACTCTGGGTACATATGCTTTCAGCCATAACTACTGGATTTTTATATCAGACACATATTAACAATTTTTTTCTGCCTATTTTGTAGTACCTTACTTGTATTCACTCTGCTTCTCTCTTTGAGAAGTTTGTTGAAATATCTTGTTCTCTGTTGGGCCTTTCTCAAACTTTCTGATATGGCCTTATTCTTTTTAAAAACGTCTTTTCTTAAAAGGTAATGGGACTTGGAAATAAGAAAGAGAAAATCATTTCTTCAGTCTTCTAATTATAACAAGAATGTTATCATTATTTTTAATCTTTGAAAATCTATCTAAAGAAATAATATGTGATGTGTACATTTCTTTATCTTTAAGATTATTCTTTATC
>NW_005354010.1:1024143-1028503 GCF_000412655.1 Myotis brandtii
TTTATTTATTTATTTCAGAGAGGAAGGGAAAGGAAGTTAGAGAGAAACATCAATGATGAGAGAGAATCATTGATTGGCTGCCTCCGGCACACCCCCTACTGGGGACTGAGCCCATAACCTGGGCATGTACTCTTGACCAGAATCAAGCCCGGGACCTTTGAGTCTGCAGGCTGACACTCCATCCAATGAGCCAAACTAGCCAGGGCTGAATGTTTCTTTTTCATGACTACTATTGTTCATTGAATTTATACTTGTGTTATTTAGCAAATAGATTTTTATGATATGTATTTATAAATATTCATGTAAATTTGTGATTTATATATTTTTATAACTAATAAGCATTACTTATTTATCAAAAGCAAATAACTTACTTTTTCTTATTTAACACTATTTAACATTTTGTGTTTTGCTCCTAATCATATTATCATTTCTGGTTTGTTTCAAGTGAAATAGCTTCTAAAACCTGAAACTTCCTCATTTGTAAAATGAGAAAATTGTGCTCACCAAATAAGAGTCTCTTTTGAAGAATTTAAGTACATAGCAAACATTAGTACTAAATCAAAATTGCCTATGTTAACTTTGCTGGGTGTATTATTAATAGTAATAGTTTACTTTTTGTATATTCTTCTCAATCCTTTCATTTTAAACTTTCAGAGTTATTTGATGAATTCAACTTTATCTATGCTGTTTAATATTTTGATATTAACCTCACTCCTCAAATTCTGGTCCATTTATTTAATGTAATTTTCTATATTCATAACATTTTTATACTTATCTATATGCCAAAGAATGTATTGTTGATGGATGTTAATCACAGCATCATTTTAAACATTGAGGTATTGGGAGCAATATAAATAACAACAATACGTTACTGACTAAATATATCCATACTAGTGGCCCAGTGCATGAAATTTGTGCAGGGGTGGGGGGTGTCCCTCAGCCAGGACTGCTGGATCCTAACTGCTCACCTGCCTTCCTGCCCGATCACCCCTAATCACTCTGCCCAACTGCCCACCCAGCCAGCCTTCTCACCCCTAACTTCCCCCCTTGCCAACCTGATCACCCCCAACTGCCCATCCCTCCTGGCCTGATCACCCCTAACCGCCTCTGCCTCAGTCTCACCACCATGGCTTTGTCCGGAATGACATCCGGAAGGACTCCCAGATGGTCTCCCGCTCTAATTAGCATATTACCCTCTTATTAGTATAGATATGGAATACTATGCAGCAATTTAAATGAAATTTCAAAATATTTATTGATATTTAAAAAAGTTGAAAATGCATTTTTAAAAATCAGGCTAAATATCTGTAAGAAAAAAAATGTGTTTCTTTTTTTAAATAAACATATATCTATTTTGAATAGAATAATTATCTGACCTAATTGTAACAAATTGCAACAATTGCTATTAATTTGTTGGCTAATTAAATGTGATTTTTACTTTCATTCATGTGTTTTACAGGGTTCAATTATATATGTTTAAATATAAATAAATAAATTATGTTTATTTATATTTAAATGAAAGTAATATGTATTCATTCATATGATTTACAGGATTCTATAATATATAGATGTTATCAGATACGTGTAAAAATGTTATGAATATTGAAAATTACATTAAATAAATAGGCCAGAATTTGAGGAGTGAAGTTAATATCAAAATATTAAACAGGATATGCATCTAATCAGAAAGGGATCTTATGAGAAGTGCTTGAAATATGCCTAATGAGATAAAAAGAATAGCTGAGACAATTACTACATAGTACCTTAGAGAAGAAAATAGGGAAGTAAATAATATATTCTATATGATAAGTCATATCATGAATCACTGGTCATTTAAGGTATGACCAGAAGGGTAGGAGTAGGTGAGTAATGGATGGGAATGGAGGGAGAGTGACAGGGTGAAGAGAAAGAATATAGAAGATTATGGTTAGGATGACATGCTGGAAGCAAATTCCAGTAGTTAGCATAATAAATGTGAGAAGTTCATCAGAAGGCTGATGGACAGCTTCAGCAGGCCTGAAGATTTGCATTATTATTGCCTGCTGCCAGAGAGCTGAAGGCAGTTCCCCCAACTTGATGGTCCTTTATTGTGTACCAGGCCTTACCTTTGTTATGTATATCTGCTTTGCCATAGGGCAAAATGTGGGAATAAAAAGCCAAGGGTCCAGAGATTCAGAGAGCTTAGTCACTAGACCTGGCTCCCCAAAATGCCTTCCAAATTCATATTTCTTCTCTAGTCTCTTCATTCATTTATGCACAGCCCCTACTCCAGATTCCTGAACCCTTGCAGATGCGAAAAGACCCCAGCAATGACACAGAAGTGTTCCAGACACAAACATAAAAAACAGTTCACAATGAGATGGCTTCTAAAAATACATATAAGTGAAGTATTCACCTCACATGGTGAATACGTACCCTGTGCATATCATGGGCAATTATGCAGCAGAACAAAGAATCTTTGCATATGAATACACTAGAGACATGTCCTGGTTTTTCCTTTAGAAATTGACAGAATGTTATAGTGCAACAGATGTGTGCTAAGCATTACTGTGCAATTGTCTGAGGTCTGTGAAGGCAGGAAGTTGGAGAAGCCATTTGCCCCCCTGGTGCCCGGATCAGATTCAATGTTAATTGTGTGTTCTCACTTAGCTCCCTATCAGCCTTGAATAGGCAGAATTTCATGACTTGTTCATTTATTTGTTGGTTCTCCCCCTACAAAGAACACTAAAAATTTAGTCTTTAGAGGCTTAAACTCTAATCATAAGCAAAACCTTAAAGAATGGCAATATTAAAACATGATATCTGTGAGAAGAATTTGTAAGTAAAATGTGATTCCCTCACACTATTAACTTTAGGAGAACAAAAATACCACTGAAAAAAGGAAAAAGGTCTCTGAATGGTCACCAAAAAAAGAGCTGAGTAGAAAAGTTAGAAAATAATTTCATTTCAGAATAGTTTATTTAAATAATCTTTCAAGTGTAATTTCATTTAACAATAGAGGGAGATGAAATTACTATGGATATGGATAGGCAGTAACTGTATTTTGAGGTAATATAGCATTTATAGCTGGATACATATTAATTTGAAAATGTTACCCATTGACCTGAAAGTCAAATTTTATCTATTAGTGCCTACCCTGTGTTAAAATGAATAGATTTAAGAACTAAATATCCTTATGCAGAAGATGCTTAAATATTCAATACCATTTGAATGATTTTAAAATGTAAATACTATATATATATCACTCAAATTAATTAGATGAATGTGATTTCATGAAATCCTTTCATTTTACAGAACTAAATTATGGGACTTTCATTAGTCCACATTGAATTGAGACATAGCAGAAATAAATAAATACAATGAAATATTAACATAGGCACAAGATATATACGCAGAATAATTTTTCCTAAAGTACAAATAAAAAATAATTAAGCCTTTCTACAAAATGATTTTTTTTCCTGACAAATTTTTTAATTCACAAAGAAATACAAACGTGAATAGAAAAATGTTTGTAAGAAGCTGTTTTATATTTTACTGCATTTTGGTTTTATAAATTACTAAGTAATCCACTTTCTTCTTCCACTGAATATCTCAGTATGGAAGCTTTAGATAATACTGATTGGCTCCAGATTGTACCTAAAGACATAATTTATGAGTTAAGAAGTAAGATTATATAAGCAAACCTTACAAAATAAATGAGCTCTTACTTTTAAAATATTACCCTACCTGGTTTGGCTCAGTGGTTAGAGTGTCAGCATGCAGACTTGAAGGGTCCCAAGTTCGATTCAGGTCACATGCCCAGGTAGAGGGATCCCCAGTGGAGGGCGTGCAGGAGGCAGCCGATCAATGATTCCCTCTCATCATTGATGTTTATATCTCTCTCTCCCTTTCCCTTCCTCTCTGAAATCAATAAAAATATATTAAAATATTACTCAGAAAGTCAAAGACAAAGATTCCTATTAAGTACTCTGTTAATGAGTTTTGGCATTGAAAAATATTAGATTTTCCACATTTGATATATCTTCCATGTAATTTTAAATCTACTTATATAAAAACCATGGGTGGCGTTCATCACATCCAGAACCTCCATGACCAAGCGTAAGGAAATCAGTCCTGCAGGGGTTGTCTTGGCAACAGCTGCACCCTCCCCCAAGCTGTTTCCCAGAGCTGTTTCCTGTAAGAGTGGGGCTTGGGCAGGAACCCACCCTCGGAGCATGGAGGCATATCTTTCTAAAGTGTGCCACACCAGCACGGCCAGGGGTGAACCTGAGCGGGGGCGGCTGAAAGGCTTAGAAAAGACAGACAGGAGAATGAAAGCTGGGTCTCGGTGGGACACTGCTTCTCTGAGAGACAGCGACCA
>NW_005354010.1:1029802-1036348 GCF_000412655.1 Myotis brandtii
AAAAAAGTATATTTTATTGATTTTTTACAGAGAGGAAGGGAGAGGGATAGAGAGTTAGAAACATCAATGAGAGAGAAACATCGATCAGCTGACTCCTGCACACTCCCCACTGGGGATGTGCCCGCAACCAAGTTACGTGCCCTTGACTGAAATCAAACCTGGGACCCTTGAGTCCACAGGCCGATGCTCTATCCACTGAGCCAAACTGGTTAGGGCAATTAATTCCCTTTTAATGTGCATGAATTTCATGCACTGGGCTACTAGTATATTTATAATACTTCTCATTATTGAATCATGTCATTTCCCTACTTGAACATCCCTTTTCATATATATGACAGCTTCTCATTTCTTCAAGAAAAATCCTAAACACCTCAACATTACGCTTAATGTCCTTCACAATCTGCTGCCTTTCCATTCTTCCAAGCTCATTTCTTGACACTGAGCATGTTGACTGACTTATTGGCCATAGCTGTTCTTTAAGCATATGCTTCTTTCATACCTCCATTTCTGACTATGCTAGTCTATTTACTGGAATATAATTTAAAGACAATGTAATAAACATATTTTCTTTAACTCATCACTGTCCCCTCATAAGCGAATGATGATTTTGTTTATTCCATAACACTAATTACATACTTCTTTTTTTCACCCATCACAATCATATGCATTAAAGTATGTTTATACAACTTTATATTTCATCATGTTGGCATCCCTCAAAACCTGGAAGTGCCTTCTACATTGCAATATATACTCCTCAAATAATTATAAATGAATAAAATCATTAAAGGAAGAAACACTGGACTTATTCAGGAGACTAGAGGTCTAATTCTAGATTTTCCATCAATAATGGTGTTTCATTATGACACAATTAAGGCAGTGATTAGGACGAGACAAATCAGAGCCAAAAAATATGGGTTCATATAGAAATTGGCTCCATCACCTATGAATATATTGCTGTGGCTATGTTGTTTAATCTTGCTTATGTTTAGTTTCTTGCTTGAAAAATAAGAAGATTTAAGAATATCCTAAAGTTAATTGTGGAGATTAACAATTAATTTACCTACATAAAGTACTTAGAAAAGAGTAGAAATAATAAATGTTAGTTCACATATTTTCACCCTTACATATAAAATATGTTGATTGATCTTCTTTATTACTCAATTCATTCATTTTAAAGAGGATTTTAGAATGATTTCTAAAATTCTACTTATCATTAATATTACAATCCAATAATGCTTCCATTGTGTTCAGTAGCATTAGTCTGTATAAGTGAAATTGATATATCTGGAATTGCTTTATGTAATAAACAAACACATAAATTAACAATATTTCTTGCACATCATAACTTTGCAAATGTGGATTTGCTTAAAACATATAAATTCTATTATCCTCTGCTTTTTTGTAAGTAACTTTGGAGCAAAAGTTTCTTCCCTGACTAATCTACAAAGTTGCTATGGGATCACATGGCAGCACATATGTGCACATTCTTAAAATAAATTAAGGTGTTAAATAAGTGTGAAGCATTCTCGTAACTTACATTTATGGTTTGCTGTTGCTTTTATTATTTAGACACTTAGCAAAGTCTGATAAGTGCCTATATATTTACACATAATGCATTTACATTTGAGGAATCTGAGGCTTAGAGTACAGGTGGTTTGCCAAAGGTCTCTGGCCAATAGGAACAGAATTCTGAATCAAACACAGATTTCCTCACTCCTGATTCAGTTTTCTTTTCCCTGTACTAAAACAATTTTATAAATTATTTTTGTATGGATATTACTATAAGGATGTATGAAATAAAGTAGCATAGCTATATGCAGTTTTCTAATCTATGAATAAAGTAACTACAACTGAAATACCAAGAGGTCTTTATTTATTATGGTATCAGTAGATAAATTATTAATAATAAAATGACATAAAGATGGATTTAAATACCAAATTTCTTATGTAGAATTCTTATCGTTGCTAACTAAATTTATTTTACATAAAAGCTTTCTGAGACAACATAGGTTAAGGACACAAGAGAAATAGAGCATTCCTACAATAAATTCCCTCTTCCCGACTGAATAATAGTTTTATTTAAAATGATGTACCATTTGCCTTCCAAAACAAAATAAAAGATGTACCTAAATATCTTATTAAATTTTTAAGAACAGATAATTAAAATTTGTTGTTGTTGACCATCTATTATTTTTAAAATTGAAAAAAATAGTTTTTTCTTGGCAATGTTCTGGTGATTTGATTTTTTTAATGTAACTATAAAACCACTTCTTCATTATTGATTATTCAGCTATGAATGAACAGAATAGCTAGCGTATCTTAATTATACTGGTGATAGTTACAAAAATATTGAGCATTTGGAAATATAGCACTTTAGCAAACATTTTAACAAGTTACTCATATATTTTAAACATATTTATGTTGCTAGATCAGTTAGTTAATGGTAATGCTATAAGACTCTCTTTTTATTTTTAATATCGATTTCACTTGACATTCTTCAATGCATACCATTTCTTAGTTGGGAAATACTAAGAACGGTATTCATTTAAGCTTTGCAGTTACTATGTTAATTTTATTTTCATACCAAAGATTTTAAAGGCATATTTAGAGAGAAAAATTCTACTAGTACAAGACCAGTGTTTTATTTTATTTATTCATTCCATAAAAGTTTAATGTTTACCTACAATGTACCAGATATATTTTTCTAAGGATGTGTAGATATAATACATGCTCAATTGGAACATGTCATAAATATTTACCTATGATACTTCAAAATACTATCACTTGTGCTATTGTTATTTCTCTAGAAGTATCGTCCTATTTTTCTCCATAGGAAAGATAACAAATCTTATGTGAACTTTTAACCTTATCTGTTATAAAATTTGAAGACAAACAATAATACATGAACAACTGAAGCCAAATATGTCATCATTATTGATTGTGTTCTTAAAATATGCAAAGACTTTGTATATTTCATTGATTTATTGCCTGGTTGTGTTTTACTTCAAAAACTAGAATTGATTTTTAGGTCTTTTACTTGTTTAGGGTCAAAGTGCTAAAATGAATATTCTAGAAAAAAATGTACATGCAAAGATGAGAATTTTTGTGAATGTCAAGGTCTTCTAGGATAATTCCAAAATAATATATTTTGCCATTCTGAAAGTCATCAGATAATTCCAGAACTTGACATTGTGTTACAAAGTACATAACAATAATCTGTTAAACTGAGAGATGCTTTCTTTCACATTAGGAATTCTATGTTAAAATATTTTAATTATAAATGTTTTTATAATTTCATGTGCTTATTTATTTTTGGTAGATGCTAGAGTAACAAGTGTCAGAATCATTCTAAACATATAAGATGTGTTTGCCAAGTCAGCGTTCTCTAGGATATTACTTTCTTGGAAGATCAAAAGAAAGGGGGGGGAGCTCTTGCCTTTCTGAGCTTCCATAACCACTAAATATGAAATATACATGTGAATGAGAGTCAGGTTAGTTCTGGACATAACTCCTTCCAATAAAGCTTTCCTTCCATGCTCACCACTCAACCTAGAGTCAGGTACTTCCAGAAAGTCCTGTAAAAATCATTGAATTTCTAGTTCTGGAGCCAGCCCAGAAAACATTAACATAATCACAAGGCTTATCCTTAGTCATGTGTCAAGAGTCCCTAAATTCCTGGGAGACTATTGTATAAAGGACACAGGCTAGTGGCAAATTCGTGGCCAATTGACATTTTCTCAAAAATGATTGCAAAACTTACTTTGTACACAAATAGTTCTATAATTCATATTTTATGCTGCCAGGAAAAAACTCAAAAAATAAGAATGATTATAATAAGTATTATATGTATAGGGAAAATGTAGTTCATACCATATAGTAGTATGCAAAGTAACTTTGTAATCTTGAAATTGAGGGAGATAATTATATAGGTAGGATTTTTATTCCTGTGGCAGGAACCTCAGGCTATATAGCTCTTGTGCTTTGAAGACCCAAGGAATTTATGCCATTACAATTCACTCTGAAGGAAGTAATGAGCCATTAAGAGATCCAGTTTATATAATGTATAAAGTGGCTGCAAAGAACAATATTCACAGAAACGTGAATATTAGTTTATGATAAGTTGCATAAGCTCTTTATCACAGAACCCATTACAAGAAAAAGCCTAGAAATCAATTCTATTAGAAAATCTATCCTTTGTAATATCATGGTTAATAAAATAACAAAAATGTACCACACTACCAAAGACTAGTTGATTATTTTAATGTTGAGCATGTGTTTCTAAATGCACTCTTTCCAAGTGGTAGTGAAGATAACTTCTTTCACAAGTATCTTTAGTGGAAATATGTAACAATTTCAACATTGAGAAACTGGCTCTTGATAGCTTGAAACCTCAAACAGAAAATGCTCTTTTGAGTATAGTTTTGTGTTTTTAAATTAAATTAGTTTAATAAAATTTGAAATATCTTAGAAAAATAATGTTTGAACCTAGAATTGTTAATATAGAATAATCCATGGACTTAAATGTAATAAAAAAAATTTTCAGAACTTCTTAGGAGGAAATCATTTAGGTAAAATTTATGAGCATTTATAGACTTATTAAAAAAGAGAGAGGAAGAAAGGGTGTTAAAATTTTGGAAGCATTTATTGTTAAACTACAAAAATGTAATTAGCCAAAGTATATTACATAGACATATGGTAAAATTATCTATCTGTAGTTTTCATGTTAAGGAGAAACACTCTCTGACAATGTATGAAAGAGATAATGGTCAAGGGCCTTTGAAGAACCATACAGAGATTTACTTTATTTTAATTCACTTCATTTTTAATGTAATTTTTATTGATTTCATAAAGGAAGGGAGAAGGGAGAGAGAGATGGAAACATCAATGATGAGTGAGAATCATTGATCAGCTGCCTACTGCACACCGACTGGGGATGAAGCCAGCAACCAGGTTATGTGCCCTGACCAGGAGTGGAACCGTGACCTCCTGGTTCATAGGTCGAAGCTCAACCACGGAGCCATGTCAGCCAGGCTAATTCACTTCATTTTTTATGTTGTTTTTTCTTCCAGCAGAAAAATAGTTTTGCATTATCAAAAGGAGCTAATGAATAATTATCTTTAATTTTAAATTTTCATTCTATTGTCATTGCTGAACTTACATAATACAATTTCACCTACATTTATATAAAGGATATTAGTACTTCTTTATATTTCACATGAGAAGATACATCTAGATCATCTCTAACGTGTCCTTGGAGCTGTTGTATTCTATAGTTACTGATTTAAGTGATAAACCATCTGAATCATACATTGAAGGCATTGTGCTTTAAAGCGAACTGCTTCTCTTTATTCTCAAAATGGAGTCATCCTTTCTCCTCTGAATTTACTCAACCTTATCACTGAATTTATTTGTTGAAATAAAAAATAGTGAAAGGTTAAAAACATTGAGTGTTATATCTAAAACATTTTATATAATATATTTGTTCAATGAATGCCAACAGTGTATAAACATGAGCAGACAAATAAGGTTTGTAACAGAGAACACTCTTGTAAACGTGAGGCAGAGCAAGTTTGATCTCACCTCTAACATCTTTCAGTTGGTAATTTCTCTTAAATAGCAAGCCCATTAGTGTTGAATGCACAGACGCGAGAAAGGTGAGGTATTTGAGGTACGAGAAGTGACAAATAGAGGCCCATGTTCAAGGAAACAATTCTATTATTTCTTTTCATCATTTCTGGATGGTGATAACATTTCTATTAGTTAGGCAGAAAAGCCAGGTGCTGTCTGCTCTTTAATGTATAAGCATCTTATTACTTGAATATTGTCTCAGTTGATGTTAACAATATAAACAATATACTAAAAATAAAATTAAAGGAAGGTTTCACACTTGCACTTAGGAAAAAAATCTACTTGAATCAATTGTATCAGGGTTGCGTAAATGAGAATGACTAAGGTTAATTGCCAAAGAATAAAGATTTAGAATGTTTGTTTTGTCATTGTTTTTCTGCAAAAGTGAGAGCTCAATTTTGAACAAATAATACCCTTGATCTTCTATTTTCTACTTTTGATCCTAAAGAGAGAAGTGTGTTATTCTCCAATTTGTATTCATCTAACAGGAAATTTGTGTCTTGGTGGCAAGGGTGGGGAGGTGGGGGTGGACGAAAGAGGAAAGGGGGAAACAAAGGCATGAAGACATAAAGACATGCGAAAGGAAGGCAGAGAGAGGCTTCCTCTGCTTTTTCTCTGTTTTATCTTCCTATAGTCATGGCCAGAGTAGACACCAACGAGGCAACTTTTCACCTTGGGTGCAGAAAAAGCAATAAATCAGCGAGGAAGCACTGACCACAATGATTGGCATAGAAACAGAACTCTATATTTTTCTATTCATATTTTATCGATTCATTCAGAACGTCTATACTGCTTTTGAGGACAGCATCTTTTGGTTAAGTTTCAATGAAGTCACATCACTGAGTTTAAGTTTGAATAATAATATTTTTTAATTCCTCCTGAGATACCCTTAAAGATTAATAATTGCCAGAAATTTAT
>NW_005354010.1:1036358-1037733 GCF_000412655.1 Myotis brandtii
ATATATATAATCATTAGTAATCATTATAAAACTGATTCCAAGTCAATGATCCTTTGGGCATATCATGTTATTTCATTGGACTTGAGAGAGGATAAAACAAAGCAATTTTAATAGAAAGCTTTTTAAAAAAATACAAATTGCAATATAAATGCTGGTTTGCATTGTTTCTTTCTTGTTTGTATTATTTCTTCCTTAATCATCCTTTGATAGAGTTATAGACAGGACATCACTGGGAAACGAGAGAAATAGCAACACAAATAACACAGTGACCTATGATGGCCTCCTGCTCAGTTTCCAAAGGGTTGACCAGTTTGAGGATAGGTTCTATCCTTACACCATAAACAAGACTACATTTTTTAAATAAGATATTTACTAATCAGAAATTATAATCAGAATATGGATACCCCTGGAAATTAACAGTAATGGCTGACTCACAAGCACCTAGCATTGTCCAAGACATTGTATTTAATCAAAAGTGGGCAGAGAGCTTTGGAAGCAGTGGAATGTTGATAGCACTCCTGATTGGATGGCTTGAAAACAAAGCATGCAACTGTCAGTTCCAGCGAGATTCTTTCCTGAATGTGGAGAATCCAGCAGTAGCCTGAGCATTCAGGTGCAGTGTCTTGTTCTTCTGGTGGCTGCTAATCAGGGGCACAGGTAGACCAAATATAGGGAAGTTATTTCCAACCCAGTATCCAAAAGGAAAAAGAGGTATAATTATATTCTTGGAGTCAATATATGCAAAAATGTTAACATCTAAAGAGATCCTTAATTCCTAATTTGGCACCAGGGACAAATAACAAATTAGATCCCTTGAGGATCTAATTTTTAGTTGAGTGCTAAATATATGTTGCATTCAATAATTTAAATACTCCTGCATCGGCTGGTCTGCTATATTCAACAGTAATGAGTTATAAAATTGCCCAAATTTTGAAAGCTAACTTTTTACCTGTTTATACCATCTTAATTGGATGGGGGGAGGTCTTGGGTCAGACAAAATGTGGTAATTCCAGGAGCCTTTTTAAAGGGCCTTATATATATATAATTTCTTTATCAAAATCCTTATCAGCGTTCTCAAAAAGCTAAATCATATATTTTTCTAACTTGCTGACTAGGAGATGAAACTAGCCCAAGCCATCCATGCAAGAAACTTAGTTACCTAATGTCAGTTAGTTTGTGTAGTAGTTTTTGAGAGCTGCCATAATAAGATATCCACAGGCTTAAGGAGCAGAAATGTATTTCCTGCTAGCTCTGGAAACTAGAGTCCAAGATGAAGGTGCTAACAGGTTTTGTTTTGCTGAAGCCTCTCTCTTTAGCTTGTAGATGGCCACCTTCCTGCTCTGTCCTCACATGGTCTTTGTTCTGTGTGTTCACC
>NW_005354010.1:1037793-1054210 GCF_000412655.1 Myotis brandtii
CCCCGCCATGTCTCCCTATGTGTCCTAATCTCTTTTTATAGAGTCACCAGTCAGGTTGGGTTTGGACCCACCCTGACAACTCATTTAAACTTAATTACCTTTTAAAGGCCCTAACTCCAACTACAATCACATTCTGAGGTAGTGGAAGTTAGGACTTCAATGTACAAAATTCTTCGGAGGACACAATTCAGTCCATAAGAATTTGTAAGAAAGAATGGCCACTTCCCTGAAAGAAATGTCAGAGACTGTCAAAAGGCTTTTGGTGTGTCTCTGATTTTTTTTCTGTGTTTATTTCTCTGAATAAACACTGTTTGCTCATGCCTAGGTTGAATATCAACCCATCCAAGAAATAACTCTTCTTGGAAAACAAGGTTAGACATTTGTGAAAAGTATCATCTTGAAAAAATAAAATTTGTGATGTCCTTATTGACTCAACCAAATGGAAATATCTCACAGTCTAGCATAACAAGTTTTACTTGAAACAGAAATAAAAAGGAAGAACCACATTGTGTATTTAAAAGTATTTTTAAAAAATCATCATCGTACTGTTCTATAATCATATATAGATCCAATGAAAAACTTAGAAAGCCCCTAAGATAACATATTCACTCTGTAATTCTACTTGTGAAAGAAACGCTCAAGCTTGTGAAATGTAGTCACTTTTCTTGAATCTGGCAACATCCCTGATGAATTATGCAGTTCCATATGGTCTAGAAATAGATCTTATTACTTTCCTTATCTTTACAAAGTGAGGCCTATTTGGAAAAGGATAAATAACAGACAGTATGAGCAGTTTAATTTGTTCTTGTCTTTATACATATACTAGTCTTAATTTTTTTTCTATTATTTCATCAGACATCATAAGTCAATATGTTATTCATCTATTTCTAAAACTATATCATAATTCTTTGTAAAAGTGAATTAACCCAATGCCTTGCCAAAGATACCAAACTGTAATTTGAGGAAACACTAGCATTCAGAATGTTGTTTTGAATAGATCTTTTTATTACAAATACATAATGAATGTTAACCTTTCAGTGCTATTATGCCTTTAGTTTAAGAAGTATGCTTTTCAAAATTAAATGAAGAGAAGTTGGCTTGGTTAGGCTTATCCAGAAAGCTCTCACAACACATGTACTATTAAGTATGTGCTAGAGCGTGTGTGTGCATCATTCTGAGTTGTGCCTGCCCAGATGGCTGACCCAGTCATGAATTTGATTACCAAGATTCAGATTCTATCTGAAAGTAACTAGAGTCACTATGAGATTCTGTGATTAGATGAGTATTTGTGATCAGGAACATAGTCTTTGATAATTGTTATCATTAATTCTATCTTAGTATTAAATGGATACTATCTTAATCCTAATTATAATCAGCAATATCTTCTTTTTCAATATTCCTGCCATGCATATACTCACAGCTTTTGATGAGATATAAATCAGATAAGCAATCTTTAGTGGCACTTATGAAAATCTCTCTTTTATAACCCTTTTTCTTATTTCCATTTGCTCATGATATTATCTACTTCATGATCGTTTCCTTTTAAAAATTGAGAACAGAGTGTAGGCTTAAGAAAAGAGTGATGAATACAATCTGTTCCCTACATAAAGAATTTCAAAGTGCCCCCCCTCCTGCATAACCCAAAAATCTTGGTTAATTCTGAGAACTCTAGTATTGCTTCAAAGAAGAATTTTCTTTCTCACTCAAAATGAATGTCTTAAACCAATTCAACCCAGTGACAATTTGACTACATTGCTTTAAAACCACAAAACTGTGTAAGTCAGGGAACCACAAGCCAGATTTCCCCTGGGAGGCACAAGATAACTATCTCAGAATGTTCCAATAAAAGGGCTAGAAAAATGCAGCATCAACTATTCTCTTGAGCAAATAAATATAATGGGAGGGGTTACAGTCTTTCATATTACATACAGTAACATTTTTCCTACCACATATCATTTTTATATTTATTTGTATTAAATTACATACAGAAAACAGTACATGTCATAACTGTGCATCTCCATGACTGCTCACAAAGTGAACACAGCTGTATAACCATCCCTAGCATATCAAGAACAAGAATATGTCCAATACTCATATTCCTCTTGTGCCCTCTTCTGTCACTATCCCTCCTCCTGATGTTTAGCAGCAGAGAGTGGCTTTGTTTGCTTTGTAATATAAAGCAATTCATTCAATATGTGGGGTTTTTTTTGTGCGTCTGGCTGCATTCGTTTTGGTGTGGATTGCTGTAGAGTGTGCATTTACATTGTCCTCTAGAATTCCCTGGTATGAATGCACCATGATGCTGAAGATAGGCAGTTGCCAGTGTGTTGCCATCACCAACAAATAATGCCATGGTAAACATTCCAGTATGTTGCATCAGTTTATATCTAGGAGTGGAATTGCTGGAGTATGAGATATGCATTAGCAAACATCACCAGAATTTTTCCAAAGTGGTTCAAAGGGTCTTACCAATTACTATGTTCTCCAGCAGTGCCAGAACTTTTAGTTTTCTACAGCCTTGCTAACATTTTGTATAATTACTAGTACTATATATTTTTTCTTTTTGTTTATTGTTACTTCCTTGCTTAAGCCATATGGTAGTGTATGGTAGTATGGCACTGCGATTCTAATTTTCACTTCCTTGATGAATAAGAATCCAGTTTGGCTAATACCTCCTCATGTCCCCCTTCTCCCAGCCTCTGACAATCACCAGTCCATTCTCTGCTTCTATGAGTTCCACTACTTCAGATTCCTCATATGAGTAATATCATGTAGAATTTGTCTTTCTGTATTTGGCTTACTTCACTTAGCATAGTGTTCTACACTCATATGGTCACAAATAACAGGATTTCCTTTTCTTTTTAAAGCTGAATATTATTCCAGGGTCTGAATATACCACAATCTGATGGACATATATATGACACAGATTGTAGTGATGGTTTCCTGAATCTACATTGACATCCAAACTCATCAAGTTGTATACATTAAATTGTCCTTATGGTAAGTGATTTTGACCTCCCCTCCCCTTCCCCTTCCCCCATATTCCTCTTGTGCCCTCTTCTGTCACTATCCCTCCTCCTGATGTTTAGCAGCAGAGAGTGGCTTTGTTTGCTTTGTAATATAAAGCAATTCATTCAATATGTGGGGTTTTTTTTGTGCGTCTGGCTGCATTCGTTTTGGTGTGGATTGCTGTAGAGTGTGCATTTACATTGTCCTCTAGAATTCCCTGGTATGAATACACCATGATGCTGAAGATAGGCCGTTGCCAGTGTGTTGCCATCACCAACAAATAATGCCATGGTAAACATTCCAGTATGTTGCTTTAGTGCACATCTGTACGCATGTTCATCAGTTTATATCTAGGAGTGGAATTGCTGGAGTATGAGATATGCATTAGCAAACATCACCAGAATTTTTCCAAAGTGGTTCAAAGGGTCTTACCAATTACTATGTTCTCCAGCAGTGCCAGAACTTTTAGTTTTCTACAGCCTTGCTAACATTTTGTATAATTACTAGTACTATATATTTTTTCTTTTTGTTTATTGTTACTTCCTTGCTTAAGCCATATGGTAGTGCATGGTAGTATGGCACTGGGATTCTAATTTTCACTTCCTTGATGAATAAGAATATAGTTTGGCTAATACCTCCTCATGTCCCCCTTCTCCCAGCCTCTGACAATCACCAGTCCATTCTCTGCTTCTATGAGTTCCACTACTTCAGATTCCTCATATGAGTAATATCATGTAGAATTTGTCTTTCTGTATTTGGCTTACTTCACTTAGCATAGTGTTCTACACTCATATGGTCACAAATAACAGGATTTCCTTTTCTTTTTAAAGCTGAATATTATTCCAGGGTCTGAACCTGTACATGTGTGCTTGTGTTATTACCCTGGGCTCCTCTGGCTCGGCAGGGCCACAGCATTTTTCCCTTTGGTTCCCCCCTCCCCCACTGCCCCTGTGTTCCTTGCTAACTGGGTGCTTCCACCAGGAGCTGTGGTCCGAAGGGCAGGGATTCCCAGGAGGCGCCCTCCTGCTAGCACATCAGTCCTGATGGCCAGATCCTCCCTGAGGGACTGCACAGCGTGCCGGACGCCATCTCCGAGAGTGGGGTGCACCCCCTGCCCCTGGACAATGCATGGGTGGAGGCCACGTGGAAGAAGGCCCGGCTGAAGCAGGAGAAGCGGGACCCGGACCTGAAGCAAGGGCAACTCCCTCAAGGAGAGGATCAGGTGCCACTCAGGACAGGGACGAGGAGGGACGGCAGGGACGGCCCGGTCCACACCAGGTGGTGTCCACTCACGGCCAGGCCCACAGGCGCGGTCAGGACGATCTGGTGACCACTACCTCATCTGTGGGGACCTCAGCAATGCCCTCAAGTGTTCTTCCCCACCGGGACCACTGCAAGAGCGTCAAGCACGTCATCAGCAGGTGCCTCAACGTCATCATGGTGGGCGCACAGCCGACAGGTGAGGACAGCCATGCCCTGGGCCAGGAGGGGTACCCCAGTCTGAGCCTGTCCCCCGCCTGCCCGCCAGGCCAGCCTCTACTTGCAGAATTGGTCTCACGTGCTGAGCTACATCAGCAAGGCTGAGTCCACTGGTTTCAGGCTTGATCCCCAGTAGGGGGCATGCAGGAGGCAGCCAATCAATGATTCTTTCTCATCATTGATGTTTCTATCTCTCTCTCCTCCCTTCCTCTCTGAAATCATATATATAATGAACCATTGATACACATAACATGGACAAATCTATAGTTATGCTGAGTGAAACAAGCCAAAAATAAGAGTATGCTGAATGATTTCACTTATATAAAACTCTAGAAAACACAAACTAACCTTCTGTGAAAGAATGCAGATCAGAGTACTGCCTGAGGATGTCTGGGTGGCAGGGGTGATTGCAGAAAGGAGAATTACAGAGGGACATGAGAAAGCTATCGGTGTGATGGATATGTTCATTAAAAACAATGAAGACATATATTTGCAGATTTCTACCATTTCCCATTAATGTGGATAATACATTCATAGTAAATTAGCAATCTACTTATCAGGGGGTACATACTAATTAGTCCATTTTATAGCCAGGCATATGGTATGGCTAATGGTGATCCTAACCTGTCAGTGTGAATTGAATATGATTTGTAAGGGACTGTCTCTCTAGTTCCTTTCATTTGAAACAAATATAAAAATTAGTATTGTATAAGTGCCCTACAAAATAAATGCTTAAGGATTTGGGGGGCCTAATATTACTAGGCAAATGAAGATACTATTTTAGATCACTTTTAAGAAGCATTTTAAAAATAGGGCTTATAGCCCCATCAGTTATTAAAGCAAAATAAAAATTTTGTTACTTTTTGTATTTCTAATACATCAGTGACTTTATATTTCTACTAGAGGCCTGGTGCACAAAATCATGCACTCAGGAAGGTCCCTTGGCCTGGCCTGCACCCTCTTGCAATCTGGGAGCCCTCGGAGGATGTCTGACTGATGACTTAGGCCTGCTCCCCGCCACTGCTGCTGTGCTCGCCAGCCGTGAGCCTGGCTCAGGGCTCTTGCTGAGCAACACTCCTCCTGTGGGAGTGCACTAACCACCAGGGGGCGGCTCCTGCATTGAGCATCTGCTTCCTGGTGGTCAGTGTGCATCATAGTGGCCTGTCATTCCACTGTTCAGTCGATTTGTATATTAGCCTTCTATTATGTAGGACCGTGGTCGGCAATCTGCGGCTCGCAAGCCACATGCGGCTCTTTGGCCCCTTGAGTGTGGCTCTTCCTAAGCCTTAGGAGTACCCTAATTATGTTAATAACAATGTACCTACCTATATAGTTTAAGTTTAAAAAATTTGGCTCTCAAAAGAAATTTCAATCGTTGTATTGTTGATATTTGGCTCTGTTGACTAATGAGTTTGCCGACCACTGATATAGGATAGCTAGACATAGTTGCATTCTAATTTATGATGAAATAACTAACTCAAATGAAATAATCAAACTAAATTTTCCTTGTTTAATTCAATACATGTGAAAATCGAATGCATGCTGATTAGTATTAAATGTATTCTGGCTGAAAGTGTAATTTACCTCAAGTAAAATATATCTGTGCACCAAAAACTTTCTTTTTGTTTGTTTTTTTTTTAATATACTTTATTGATTTTTTACAGAGCGAAAATCAAATGCATGCCGATTAGTATTAAATGTATTCTGGATGAAAGTGTAATTTACCTCAAGTAAAATATATCTTTGCACCAAAAACATTCTTTTTTTTAAAATATATTTTATTGATTTTTTACAGAGAGGAAGGGAGAGGGATAGAGGGTTAGAAACATCGATGAGAGAGAAACATTGATCAGCTGCCTCCTGTACACCCCCTACTGGAGATGTGCCCTCAACCAAGGTACATGCCCTTGACTGGCATTGAACCTGGGACCCTTCAGTCTGCAGGCCAACACTCTATCCACTGAGCCAAACTGGTTAGGGCTCTTTTTGTTGATGAACTAGAATAGTTTCTATTTCTTTTCAAGCAATAAAAGAAAGCAAACTTAGAACACATGCTATTACTAGCATATATTTTGAAATGATAGGAGAATAAAATCCACAAGAGAAAATAAATGTATTTTTTGAAATTATATCTATACTAGTGGCCCAATGCACGAAATTTGTGCACATTATCAAACTTAGTACTCATGCTATTACTAGCATATATTTTTAAATGATAGGAGAATAAAATCCACAAGAAAAAATACATTTATTTTTTGAAATTATATCTATGCTAGAGGCCCGGTGCACAAAAATTTGTGCATTCAGGGGGGAGGGGGGGGTCCCTCAGCCCGGCCTGTGCCCTCTCGCAGTCTGGGACCCCTCTGGAGATAACGACCTGCTGGCTTAGGAAAGAGGAGACCCAGACCCGGCTAGCCCCACCCCCATTGAGTGAGACACAGACCCGGCCAGCCGCACCCCCATCAAGCCACTCTAGGCGGAGGATGCAGCCTCAGGTCCCCCGGCCTGGCACCAGGGCAAGGGGCATGGGCTGAGGTCCCCTGTTAAGCCCTGCCAGATGGGGGGCGTGGCCTGAGGTCTCTGTCAAGCCCTGCAAGGCAGGGGGCACAGCCTGAGGTCCCTCACCCCAGCCAGGCGCCATGCAGCCTCAGGTCCTTGCTGTTCGATTGTGACATTACGGTGTCCTGGCTAATTTGCATACTCCTCTATTATATAGATAGAAAATACTGTATTTAACACTGCTTAGCATTAAAGTTGATATTTTTCTGACTTCAAAAAAGACAAATTATTCACTGTGTGTTGGTGTTTTCTGCTATGCCACAATGGTATTAACCACTTTTCTATATTTTTCTTTCGATGCCAGTGATGGCGAACCTCTTGAGCTCGGCGTGTCAGCATTTTGAAAAACCCTAACTTAACTCTGGTGCCGTGTCACATATAGAAATTTTTTTATATTTGCAACCATAGTAAAACAAAGATTTATATTTTTGATATTTATTTTATATATTTAAATGCCATTTAACAAAGAAAAATCAACCAAAAAAATGAGTTCGCGTGTCACCTCTGACACGCATGTCATAGGTTCGCCATCACTGTTCTATGCCCTTCCTCATTCTCACACAATTACCAATTCCTCTTTTCAAAAGTAAAACCTATAGAAAAATATATTGGGAATGCAGGGCAAGTAGTTAAATAATTTGACTGGATATTCTAATGAAATATTGAAAATCATTTTTACCTACCCCCTAGTTCCACAAAAAGTTAAACGAACCCAAAAAGAAAAAAAAAAAAAAGAAAGCAAGCATGGAAACAAAAATGTTACTTATTTTTCAAATGCAAAAGAATCTTAAAATGGTTTGCTAAAAATTTAAATTTGAAATCACCCATACTCTGTGCAGTCTCTTTCCCCTAAAACTTTTCCAGACTATAAATTCTTTACAGAGCCTTGCTCTTTTTTTAGATGACTCTTCTTGTACTTGTATTTTTCATAGTAATATATTTGGTAGCAATTTCTTCAATCAGTAATCATAGGCAAGAGCTTTTAACTACTTATAGTAGTGTGTGAGGGCTCAGCCTCTTCCACATCCACCTCACTTGCCTGGAACAACTCATTTTAAAGAAATCAAAACTTTTGTATAAATAGCAAATATTTATAGTTTATGACTACTTGAATATTTTAAATTACCAGTCAAGTAATGTATTATAATTGTTATAATGGTTCTTTTCATGGGTTTTTCCACATTTAATAATTTATTCATGTTTTTTCACTTGTTTAGTATTCTATGCATCTGATTTTAGTTTTCTCCCCTGAAATTCTAAAATACACCAACAGATCTGTCAAACTTCTAGCTATATTTCTCAAAAAATTAAACATTTTAGAGAATGCATGACATCATTATATTTAAATTGCAGTTTTCTTTGTCTTCTTTTTTAAAAGGAACATATCCATTTAAAGTATATATTCATTTAAATGTGTATATATGTAAATAGTTTATATATATCCCACATTCAAAGGCTGTTAAATTGCATTGTTTACTCATATCTTCAGGAAAAAATCACTTCTACTGTCGTGGTAAACAACCTGCTTCCCTATTTATAATGGTCTGGCCCTCCCTCGAAATTATAGCTAATTTGTCTACAAATGTCAGGTGGTCATAATAATCTGGCCACTCAGTGTGTGTATGTGTGTGTGAAATTTTTAGAGAGAGAGGAAAGAAGGAGAGAGATATAAACATTTATGTGATTGAGAAATTTCAGTTGGCTGCCTCATGTATGCCAACTTCCTTGGATCAACTCCGCAATCATGCATGTGCCCTGACCAGGAATCTAACTGGAAACCTTTCGGTGCAAGGGACAATGCCCAACCAACTGAGCTGCACCTGCCAGGGCTGCTTAGTCTTTTAACTTAATATCTTAAACTAGAGGCCAGATGCACGAAAATTCATGCAAGAGTAGGCCTTCCTTTCCCTGGCTGCGGGCACCAGCTTCCCTCTGGCACCCGGGACCCGGGCTGCTTCCCTCCTCCACCTGCCCACAGGCACGGGGACCCAGGCTGGCTTCCCTTGGGCCCCAGCTTCGTCAGGAAGGATGTCCGGAATGACATACAGAAGATATCCAGTCTAATTAGCATATTATCCTTTTATTATTATAGCTATCTTTCCAAAGCATATGAGATCTAGGACTTTCTTTTTTTGTAAATTATTTTTTATTTTGATGTTCTTTCTTTTTCAGGAAGCAGCATGTTAATGAACATCTTATTACACACTTAATTATTTATATTATGTTTTTTATAGGATTGATTTTGCTAGAGAGAGAACTAGGTCAGAGAATGTGCATAATTAATAATTAATTGAACAGATTATATTTGAGAATCAACCATGTGCTAGCTAGTTTTAGTCACTATTGGAGGTACTACAAGGACACAGCAGAAGACATCATAGACATATTTGTTTTTTGATGAACCTATATTGTAGGTAGATATTTTTATGGGTCCCCTCAAAGTTAACAAATAGAACAAACTCACCAATACTATTACCATAATTACTGACAATATTTATATATATTTTTTTAATTTTGCAAGTCTTATGGGAAAAGAGAGAATCACCATTGCCATTTTATATTGTTATCAATTATAAATGAGATTTGATATAGTTTTATGTATTTGTTGGCCACTTGCACTTCCTCTAAATTTCTTGTTCAATATTATGCTAAATTTTAATATTGGTCTATTACTTATTTGTAGCATCTAAATGATATTTTAATGTTTCAATTAAATATTTGTAAAATATTAATTATACTATCACCAAATAAAAATTTTCAAATACTTTATTTGAGACTTTCTGGCCTTTTCACTTTTTTATGATGTCTTTTCTCTTAAGATATTTTGCTTCAGTATATTTTGGTCTTTGAATTCTTATTTTTAAACCATTACTACATTTGATTTTGTTGAAGTTCAAATTTGAAAATCTCTGATCTATAAAATTCTATATCTGCTTTTTAATTTGTGCTCAATACAAATAAACATCTAAAATAACAATTTTTCAGTTGGAAGTAAGACTCTTATAATTACCTATTAGTGTTTTATAAGAGAAAACATAGGAATACATTTTATCATTAATTTCTCAGAAAACTCTACAAAAGATAGTTCATATTGCTCGACTCAATCAAAAAACTTACCCCCAAAACTTCTGAGAATGTTTCCAAGTGGTTCTATGAACTTCAGACTTTATTATCATTCTCTAATTTTTATACTCTTTATGGTGTCATTGCATACTGGTTCTTATTTTCTCAAGCAACATGAGTTTTTAAAGGTCATCAATGAGGGTTTGATCGATATTGTGGCTCTTTGTTGGCATTATAATGCTGAGAGGCTAACATGTTAGTTAAAATTAAAGAAAAAAAAACTAGACCTTTTTATCAACGTGACAGATACATATGCCTTGAGCACTAACAAGGCATAGCTAATTACTGATACAGTTGCCGAAAAGGGATTCTGACAGTCATGATATATGAGCAAATTTGTCTTGTAAGTGACAAGTCAAACAGAGGTTATTGGGCATCCTGGGCACTGCCAGCTCAGTGGGTGGGTTACAGAAAGTGTCTGATCATTCGTTTTCCATTGCTGAGGGGGAAATAGTCTACCATCATCTCAGACGGCTGAGTTTTTCATATGCTCGTATTGTTCCACTAAAAGTTTCAATATTTCTTTCTACAAATGTTTTCAAAGGGATCTGAAAAACCCAACTGTTAGTTTTCCTCTAAAGTTCCTGTTTAAATTCTTCACATCTGCAGGATTTATCTAACAACATATTGTTTGTCTAAATTATATACATTTATATCATGCTTTAGTCATGCCCTTCCCCTATAGATGCAAGTATGTAATTTAACATATATAAGGCATAATAAGCTTCACAATATTTGGTCTTTGCAAGATTTCCTTCTTATATCTCAAATCCAGAAAATTATAAGTCATGTGAAGAAAATTGGAAGTTATTTTGCTATAGGTAAATGACTATATATTATGTTTATGAGTGTGTGTTTCAATAAGAAATTATTGCTTAGAAGCCTATATTCAAAGTTTATATTTTTAGACTTCTGGTTCAAGTTTTTCAATGCTGAAAAAATAAAACAAAATTTTAAGTATGCATCAAATGTTCTCCGAGTCTTTCCATTTCCACAATTTTAGTAACAGTCACTACACATTAATCATTTAATAAGAAAACTTTTATAATGAATTTGTCAAAAAGATCACTAGTAGGTTAATGTTCCAACATGACTATGAAACCAAGGCCATGCATACACAATAACAGAAAACTGACACAGTGATAGCAAAATGTGTTCATTTTGTTCCAACCCACATCATATTCATTGCTAAACAAGTGCTCCACCTCTTTTGTGAAGGTTTATTTTTTTATAAACAGAGGGAAATTACTTCATGGAGGGATACACTGTGTAGGCCCACCATGTGCTATGTTTTGCCTGGAATACAATGATACACAATGCCCCTTGCAGTATGAATAAACAAATACACAGACTATAAACAGATATATTTTACATAGTGAAAAGAATTGCCCACTTTCTAACAAAATAGAAAACGTTTTTGAAGCTAAAGGATGAGTCTGTGCCATTGGTGGTGGTGTCTGAAAGGTGTTAATGTGCTGACATGGGTAATGGTGCAGGTGATGGTAACAGTGATGGAGGTTTCTAGAAGGAGGGCAGCTGAGCTAATCTGTGAATAATGAGTGGAGGCTTGACTGGTTGAGAATTGGAGAAATGGGAGGGATTTCAGATGGAGAAATCAACCTGCCATGTTTAAGTTCTTCTTTGAAAAAGTGTCCTGGTAGGTGTTCTATCTCTCATCCCAACCACATTTGCACCCTGCATGTATTTGGTTTAGGAAGGATGAGCTATTTCAAAAACATGTTTAATCCTGTAATTTGTACATACAGCCATACTAGGCATTAGCATATACTTTTTATGTTGGCTATTTGCTTCCTCCTTACTAAATAAGCTACTTATTTATCCAGGGAAACCACCCACTAGTAATTGTATCCTTGGTATTTGAATATGGTCTGCACCATAGTAATTATACAATAAATGTTTCTTCAAGATTAGACATATTTATATGTATTTCATTTACATCTGAACACCTGTGGTGGCTAGTTTTATGCATCAATTTGGATTAAAGGAAAACCAGATAGTTGACAAAAGCCTTTTTTTCTGGGCGTTTTCGTGGACAAGATTAGCATATACATCAGCAGGCTGAGCAAACAAGATCACCCTCCCTGATGTGAGTGGTCATCATCCAGTTCATCCAGGGCCTGAATAGAACAAAATGGAAGAGAATGAGAATTTGCTCTCTCTGCTTTAGTGGAGAAATCCATCTTATTCGCCCTCAGACATCAGTGCTCCTGATTCTTAAGCTTTGGACTCAGATGAAGATTTACACTGTTAGCCCCCCAGTTCTCAGATCTTCCGACTCAGACTGAATTATACTGGCTTTTTGGCCCTCCATGTACTAGAACACAGGGCAGACTGTGAGACTTCTCAGCCTACATAGGTATAAGCCAATTTCTATAATCTCTCTCTCTCTCTCTCTCTCTCTCTCTCTCTCTCTCTCTCCCCTCCCTCTTGCTCTCCCTCTCTTCTGTTTCCCTAGAGAACCCTGACTAATACAACCCCAAATAATGTTTGAGGTATCTTACAAATAAACATAGAGATAATAAATATAGAATTTAAAATTGTTTATTGGAAATAATGGAATATAGAAATGTGAAAAATAAATTATATTGAAGCAGAATGAACAAATATTTTAAAGAGCCCAAATACATGTATTTCCTTTAGTAGATCCTACTTTAATCTCTATAAACCCACATTAACCTGTGCATAAAATCAGTCATATAATAGTTGTATGTTTATTTAAGTGTTTTTATATTTTCCAAGCATTACAAATGTGACATAACAATATTTTAGGAAGATTTTATTTTTAGTTCAGTTATCCACAAGGCAGAACATGGAAGGCTCAGAAAAGTTTGTGGACCTCACCAAGAGCAGCAGCTTGCCCTCTGGCCTTAGAGAAGGAAAATTAAGATGAAAGACATAAGAGTATGCTTTGGGAGTCTTGGAGATGATTGTGAAAAATAGAGGAGAAAAGGAAGAGGGGAGAAGAGAAAGGACATAAGTAAATAGAGAGTAGAGAAAAAAGTAAAATTGAATAAAATATTTACATTTTTGGTTTTCTAGGATAGTTGTCTATAAATATTATCTCTAAAAATGATATTCTTTCTTTGTTATATGTCCATAGTTACTCAGTTTTATAGAAAGTTTTGTTTACCTGTTGATATGAAGTTTTTCTTTTACTTTTTCTGTGTAACTGTGTTGTTGTTTTTTGTTATTGTTTTTGTTTTGGATATTTTTTCAACAAAAAACCAATACCCTACAACAATTTTTCAGGGAGATGAGGTCATCCTGTTCAAATTATAGAAATCTTCTTTGAAGATATATGGCAGGTTTACTACAGATATTTATAATGTTCCCTCCTAAAACCAAGTTAAAATTAAACAAAAATTATAAAACTTATATAATCATATAAGAGCAAAGAATAAGGCAGACTTCACAAGAGAAACTTTCAAAATTTCAATAAGAAAGAAAGATTATTAATGA
The DNA here is from genome assembly GCF_000412655.1 of Myotis brandtii. Lineage (NCBI taxonomy): Eukaryota > Metazoa > Chordata > Mammalia > Chiroptera > Vespertilionidae > Myotis > Myotis brandtii. The sequence continues at coordinate 1,051,444 of NW_005354010.1, forward strand.
AGCTAAGCTGATCTTAATATGCTCCTGAGGCTCCCAGCAAGATGCCAGAAGCCCAAAGAGCTGTTGCTTAACATACAAGATATAAGTGAAGGATTGCACATAGAACATTTAGCATCTCAAATCTGATCATATTTTACTAAACAGAAATAACACAGCGAGGTGATCATACCCAAAGCAAAGAGTGAGGTTTGTTTTCCAAAGAAACTGAATAATATGTCAAGATAAAATGAGAGTACCTAGTTGCACACACTACAATAGAACTTTTCTATTCTTGAATATGGGTGATCGCCCCCAGAATGTCTGGTTCTGTTCTATAGCAAAAGTGAACAAATGTTGATCTTTGTCCACATTCACAGAGTTACTAGTTTACAATATTATATGGTCATTTAAAATATCTATGGGAAAATACAGTTGGTCATACATTTAAGGAAAATGTGAAAGAAGAGAAAAAAATAAATCTAAAAAAAAAGAACTGTGATACATCTACACAATGGAATACTACGCCGCTATAAAAAAAGAAGGAACTTTTACCATTTGCAACAACATGGATGGAACTGGAGAACATTATGCTAAGTGAAACAAGCCAGTCAGAGAAAGATAAATATCACATGATCTCACTCATATGTGGGATATAATGATCAACATAATTTGATGAACAAGAATAGATCTAGAGACAAATGGCAGGGGAGGAGGGGGTTAGAGAGAAACCAGAGGACTTGTATGCATGCATATTAGCTTAACCAATGGCCACCTACACTGGGGCAGTGGGGGCTTGCCATAGAGGAAGTAGCTTGGGGAAGGGGGTGGTCAAGCGGGGAAAAAGAAGACATGTAAAACTTTAGACAATACATAAATTAAATAAAAAAAATTAATTCACAAAGGTAAAATTTATGAAAAGTGTCAGAAATTAAAAGTGTTCAAATAGTACTTCCCATGAAAAACTGTAGAAATAACACACCCATAAATTAAAAGTATAATAGTATAAAAAAGAATAAACAAAAAATATCTTAAAAATAAAATATAAAACTACAAAGTTAAGCCCTAGCTGGTTGCTCAGTGGTCAGAGCATCAGCTTCGACTGAAGGGCCCAGGGTTCAATTCTGGTCAAGGGCACATACTTTGGTTGCAGGCTTGATCCCTGGCCCTGCTTGGGGAACTTGCAGGGGGAAACCAATCTATGTATCTTTCACATCGATGTTTCTCTCACTGCTTTTCCCCTCCCTCTACTATCTCTAAAAATCAATGGAAAAATATCCTCCAGTGAGGATTAACAACAACAACAACAACAACAACAAAAAGACAAAAATTTCAACACAAATTTTGGAATATAAATTTAGAGACAGTTTGATTTGTTCAATAAAAAAAGATTCATAACATATGAGAAAAGGATAAATGAAAAAACATAAAACCAAGAAATTAATGATCCAATTAATATGTGTTCTAAAAAGAAGAAACAATCTAATGGAGAAAAAGACATTATTAAAAATTGATAATGAGAATTTCTCAGTATTAAAATGACACAGACAATTTTGAATTACATAAGGGTTACTGAATAAAATTAGAAAGGAAGCCATACTAGATACATAATTACAAAATGTCAGAATACTTAGGGAAGAAAAAGAGATTAAGAGCTTTCAGGGTATTCTCAGTGAAAAGCATTCTCTCAAAACATATGTTCAAACCCTAACTACCAATAGTTATGAAAGTCACCTTATATGAAATAGGGGCTTCGCAAATGTAATCAAGTTAAGATAAGGTCATACACCATTAGTGTGAGCCTTAATCTAATGATTGGTTTCCCTTTAAGAAGAGAGGGATCTGGACACAGAGACAAACAGACACATAAGCAGAATGCCATGTGATAAGAGAGGCAATGGTTATAGTATCCAAGCAGAAGCCCAGAAGCACCAAGGATTGCCAATTATACCAGAAGCTGGGAAGAGGCAAAGAATGTTGCTTCTCTAGAACCTGCAGAGGGACCATGACCCTGCCAACATCTTTTAGACTTCTGGACTCCATAACTATGATGAGAGAGTAAATTTCTCCTGTTTTAAGCAATCAGTTTGTGATATTTTTTAAAAACACGCTAAAAACTAATAGCTAGGGTGTTAAGACAGTCTCTAAAGGACAGAGAATAAAATTGAAATTGGACTTTTAGTCAGGAATGCTGAATGGGGTGATAAAAAGAGAAAATGTCTTCAAATTCTGAGCAAAATACTTTACTACCTAGAATTCTTCACTCAGAGAGTGTAGGCAGAATCAATGATTCATGAATTTAAATCCTTTGTAGCATTTCTTACTCGAGGATGTACTACACAGGAATAAAGAATTACATCATGAAAGGGGAAGATGATGTCTAGCAAATAATGTACTATATTCAGGAAGCAGTTGATGACGTCTCAGGAGGACAGCTGTTTAAAAGCTTGGAAGGATGGAGACCATCAGAATGAGAGTCTCTTAGGGAAAAATAGATTAGGTAGGATGCTTAAAATGTTTAAGAAAATTTGAAATTGATATTTTGATAGTGAAAAATCAAAGCAAATGGCAAATAGAACTTCTCAGACAAAAAGCACAACCAGAAATTGGTGCAATTATACTCCTTAGATAGGTATTGAACAAAATCCATATGGTATTATGTAAACATATGTATATTTGTATATGTATATTTATAGTTATACTAGAGGCCCAGTGCACGGATTCGTGGGGTTCCTCAGCCTGGCCTGCACCCTCTCCCAATCCGGGACCCCTCAGGGGATGTAGTAGTGCG
>NW_005354010.1:1054367-1074617 GCF_000412655.1 Myotis brandtii
CTCATTCTGGCCCTGCAGCGCCTGCTGCCACCACTCAGTAGCACTGCGGCAGAGGTAGGAGAGGCTCGTGCCGCCGCAGCTGCGCTTGCCAGCCATGAGCTTGGTAGCGTCTGGCACCTGTCGGTCAGCTGAGTAGCGTCCCACAGTGGGAGTGCACTGACCACCAGGGGGCAGCTCCTGCATTGAGCGTCTGCCCACTGGTGGTCAGTGTGCATCATAGTGACCGGTCGACTGGTCGTTCAGTCATTTGATCGCTTAGGCTTTTATAGATAGACTAGAGGCCCGGTGCACGACAATTCGTGCACTTGGGTGGCGGGTCCTTCAGCCCGGCTTGTGGCCTCTCGCACTCCAGGAGCCCTCAGGGGATGTCCAACTAAGAGCTCCTCTGCGGGAGGTGATTGGGAGGGCCAATCAGGAGACGGCGCAGGACAGCGAGTGGCTGGCCCCGTCTCCCACTGCCACATCCACCACTGCTGCTGCCACCAGTGGCCTCACTCTGTGGGAGGCTACAGGCAGGCGATCTGGGGATAGTGCCTCCCTCCCCCCCTGCCCATCGCTCCTCCGCCGCCATCCCCTCCCTCTGCCCACTGGCATGCGCCTTGGCTGGCCTGGTGCTGCTGCCTGCTCGCCAGACTGTTGTTCTGCTGGTTTGGTCAATTTGCATATTATGCTTTTATTATATAGGATAGATAGATAGGTAGATAGATAGGTAGATAGATAGATAGATAGATAGATAGATAGATAGATAGATAGAGTGTGTATATGTGTGCTCATATTGTTTTAACTATAAATAAGGGGAGAAAGAGCACAATGTAATCATTTAAGTAAACAGTGTTTTAACTCTCAAGTCAAAAGATCACGTTAATGTGTAGCAGTAAATAAATCATTTGGTGTAGTTTGTAAAGACCAGATTAATAAAAAAAGTGAAGTGTCTGTGTGTGTATGTGTGTGTGTGCATCTGTGTTCATACACTCGGTCAGATATTTCCCAAAGTAACTGTCACAGAAACAAGGTAAGGGAAAATTTGAAATACTTGGGTGTGCATTGACAATATTCTACTGCTTTTGACATAAACACAATAACAACAACAACAACAAAAATTCGTAAGTTCAATCTTGTAGTTTTCTACATGGTTTGAATTAATCAGATCCAAATCCAGGTTCCTATTGAAAAAAGATCAGAATATTGCCTTCAAGTTTATAAAAAAAAATGGTTAATGCTGGGGGGTTTAAAGAGTATTACTTTTGGTTCATGGTAATATGTGGATCCATATTGGTTTGATTTTTCTGTATCAGTGGCCAACTGTGTTGAACTTAGTATTTCATAGGATATCAAAGATATCCCTTACATCATTAAGTCAAGTCTGGATGCTTGGTGACTCAGGGAATAGTTAAAGTTTCACAAAAATGAATTCCTGTTCAGATAGAAGGAAAAAAGAAGAAAGCCTACCCCTTATGGGTCTGTTGGGGTCCAACTTGGAATCTGAGTTGACATTTTTGGGGTGAGTAGAAGTAGGAACATAAAAATAAACACGAGTCAGCCCAAAAAAGCTTTTCTTGTTTACCAAGCCTCCAGGTGAAGTCTTATATGCATCAATGTCCAACATGAAATGGTAGAAGTAGGAACATAAAAATAAACGCGAGTCAGCCCAAAAAAGCTTTTCTTGTTTTACCAAGCCTCTAGGTGAAGTCTTATATGCATCAATGTCCAACATGAAATTAGATCATAGCAAGCAAAGGGGTGAATCGGCTAGGTAAGGGAGGAAGACATCACACCATCACTTGCTCCTGGCATTCAAAGAATCCAAAACTTTCTGTGTGCCCTGGTGAAGGCATATGTAGCTGCTGAAAGATGCACCCGGAGACCTGGCATAGGGTTGCACGTGGTCATCTGTTAGCAGCAGCGGTGACGCTGTCACACCAAGAGGTAGATGAACGCACTAATTTCAGCTGATGACAGTACAGAGACTCTCAAGCCAACATCCCAGACAAGGACCAGACCAAAAGAGAGTATTAGGACTACCTACCCTTACCTTGTTGCTGGGAAATATGAGCAGATTTTCGCTACTTCACTTTGAATATGAGAAAATGTAAAAACTTATTTGGACTTAGAATAAACTAAAATGTAACCAAAGGAGATTTTTTAAACAAAATAAAAATTAAGAGATAAATCTAAATTTCTCTTCTACTAAGTAGCCTGGGGACTTATAAGGAAGATTAAATGACTTCTCCAAAATGAAGGGGAAAAAAGTTGGCTTTGTATATTGGATTAGTGTGATTAAATTTGTGACATTGACTACATTATAATTTGTATAAACTGGGCTAATGGTTTTAAACAAATGACCTTTTCTCTAAGTTAGCAATACTTAAAAGGTTATAAGGATAGCATAAGGGGGAAAAGTCTCTTTTTTTCCTTTTCTCCCCCCTTTGTTATTATCTGTAGTTTATAAATTGAGCAAAAGAATGGACCCAAATTAAGACATAGTCATAAAAAAAAGTTAAAAAGTTATTCTTTGTATGTGGTCAAAAGTTTAACTGGTCAAAATTAGATAAATTGACTTTTGGAATTCATACTAAATTTAGCTTGTTATCTAGGGATACCATCTTGAATTTTTGTAGGTGGGGAACTAAATTTCTATGTGGTACATACAAATTTAAATAAATATTACTAATAAAACCCTCAAGCAACATCCATCCATTTTGATCATCCCAACCACATCTTTAATCTAATGCTGATTTCACTTTATTGTAATAACCCCTCTAGACAAATTTAATGTCTTTTCCTAAACAAAGTCAGAGAATTCCTCATTAAAGAAAAGTATAAAAGAGAAAACTTACTAAAATTGCTTGTAATGTATCAGTGAGTCTCAGAGCCTTCTATGTGATGCAATAAATTACCCTAGAAACAAAAGCTTAATTTACATTAAAAATGCCAGCACAGCCTGAGTAAATGCTACGATTGCCTTATCCATTATGGTAACATAACTAAAATAAACTATCAGGCCAAAATAATTTGCTTAAATATTAACAACCTGCCTGTGAATAACAATTACTTTCCTTAACTTGTTTCTTAGGAAAGGAGCCTTTAGAAATCTAAGAGTAGGTGGAAAGGGGGCCAAAATTTAGATAAGTACTTATCTCTGCAATAATTCTTTATCTATTAGGAACACAATGACCAACCTGACATGCTTATAATAAAGCTGCTAAAATGCACTGACAACCAGGGCCCTTTTCTCCTGAGACAGTTAAGGAGTTAATCTGCCATAAAATTCATTCCTACATTTTATCATCCATTAGATGATAGAAATACACAGTTTAACCTTAGATTCTTGTTTGAGTTAAGATTTGTAAAAAAAGAAAGGGTTGTACAAATGTCTCCACTAGCTATTAGGACCATATTGATATGATTAGGAGGTACACACAGTGCTATATAGGAATTCAGTAGAGGTTTGGTATTCTTTTAACTTGTAATTACTGTAGTAGATTATACAATGCAGGAAATAAATCTCAATACCATTTTATCTTCGGAAAAGGAACCATGAAGGTAATTTCTATAGAAGTGTTTCAAATAATAAGGCAAAAGAACAAAATAAGCTGAAAACAGTTGAAAGTGGTATTTGCAAAGACACACTAAGAATGGTCCTTCCATTTATTAAAAATCTAAATGAGCCGGCTGGCATCATTCAAGACTAAACTATTTTATGTGCCATCTTTAATTAATTATGAAGAATCACTGGAAAATATTTTAACATTCTTTATTGTGATTTTATTTAAAAAATCAGCTAATTAAAAGCAGTGCATAGGTATGTTTCCCCAAAGCAAAAAGTTTGTATAAACCTATAGGAGCTAGTAAAGGCCATGTTTTCTATTTGTATTGATTGTTCTCAAAGTTATAAACACCAACAAACAATAAGATAACCAATGATATGCATAATCCTGTATGGATTATTTTCATTTCTTCTTTCACTGTGAGATTAAAAATAACTTTAAAATACTAATATCAAATCCCATAGTCCGTCAAATGGTATTAAAAAACTAAAATAAAAAAGTATAATTATCTTATTTAGTTATGTGAGAGTGTTATAACAATGACTAATGTATTTTATTAATGCAAAATTAAATTTATAGTACAAATTTTCATATTCTATCTTAAACCCATTATTATAAAGAATTTATCTTTAAACCAGGTCCTGATTACATAGTAGTAGCCAGAGACTAACTATACATCAAAATTAATTTAAGTACATTTTGATACTTATTTCCTTTACTTCTTTGATAGCTGATGTTTTAAAAACACACAAACAACATATTATGGAAGCTGACTGACTCTAGACTTACCTCATAGCTTATTAAATAAATATTATTTATACATAGACTCCTAATATGTCTACCTTTATGATTTCCTAATAAGAAAAATCTCTCAATTATGAACCACTTAAAATGAAGATTTTATTCCTTTAACTGAATAAATGATTCTTGATTTTTTTACTCAAATCACATCCTACCTAAAACAATTAAACTTTTTATTTTCTGATTAACACATCTTCTAATGAACAAAATAAACTGACCCAATAGATCCAGAGAAATGGAAGCATGTAACAGACTGACCAATCTCAGAGGGGAGGGAGTAAGGGGCAGGGAGAGATTAACCAAATAATTTATGTGCATATATGCATAACCCATGGACACAAAACATAGTATGGTGAAGGCCTGGGAAGGAGATGGGAGCAGGGTAGAGGCAGTCAATGCAGGGGAGGGGGAGAGAAGGGAACATCTGAAATACTTTGAACAATAAACTTTAAAAAGTCTTACTTTTTTGGGTAATAATGTTGGTAACCTTGATTTAGTCAATCAACATTCCTACAAAAATGGAATTATTTGAATTTGTTTTATATATTTATACAAATTTATATAAGCATCACATACATAGAGATCAAGTAGAATCATTCTACTTTCTCTCCCTGTCTTTTTAAAAAAATGATCAATTCTGCAGTTTATGGAATAAATTTTAATTTGCATCAGCAATAAAAGATAGCAATGTCTGGCAGCTACATAAATCCAATGAGGTTAACTAGGCCATAAAAACTAAATGCTGAAGTGTTCATTTCTCTGTCTGCTTTATAACCAGATGACTCTCTTTCCTACTTTGCCTATTTTATTACCAATTTCTTCAGAAATGAAAAGTTATAGGTAATTTTGAAAGAAAGAAAAACAGGAAAACTCAACTTCTATCTACAAAACTGGTGGATATAGCAAAATAAGCCATTTGGCAATATAATTGTATATAAGGCAACAAAAATCTTTATTGACATTTATATACATTGGATAGAAAATAAAGCTAACAGGATCTAAATATTTTTTTCATAATTAATTGTGTACTCCAATGTCTATATATTCTGCAGAGCTCAAAAGGTTCTTGATTGTGAAGGTATATAGTTATTTGAATACTAAATGGTTATTAAAGATGTAACAATGTTTGAGCTCAGTCTCCTGTAATAAATGTCTCTGAATTATAGAATTTTACAGTTGAATTTTACAGAACAGGCATTTACTATACAGAGGAAGTAACTGACTAATTTTTGTGATCAGCAATGGAGCCTAATGTCTAATTCATAACTTTGAACAAGTATTTTGTGTAAAATTTCCCATATTTATTAAATAATAATTGTATTATATTCTATTTTTTCTTGGGTCTAATGTTACTCTCTCCTCATTTGAATTTTTTTCTTAAATACTACTGTGACATTGCTCTCGTGGAACATCCTCTTGCCTCCACACTTCAGCTGCTTGTAGATAGCTGCTTTGGTGTAATGCAGTTAATTCTGGTAAATTGGTGATAAATGGAAGAGATGGGTATCATTTCTAATCTAAAGCAGAGAAGAAGAAGGAAAGTTCTTCACCTACCATGATGATCTTGGAAGTCACATAACATGGTAGAAAAAAATTGGAAGTCTACATCACTGAGTTACATTATTGAAGAGGGCTATCACTCATTTTTCTCCATATTTTGCATGAACAAGAAATAAACATGTTAAGCATCTATGATTTGGTCACTAAATTAATACTGCACTTCACTCCATAAAGCCTTCTCTCTGGCTTTCTCTACTCTCTTGAGTTACTATCCTATTCTCTACTTCATTGCTCCATCAAACATCTTCCTTCCTAAGGTAGAGTGCTTTTCAGTTTTCAGTGTCAACCAATCCCCTTTCATTTTTCAATGTCTTATTGTCAATATATTGAAATGATTTTTATTCAAATGTTATCTTATAATTATAGCATTTATTTCCCTTCTTATACCTTGCAAGGCCAGTTGACATAATTAAACACCTCCTCTTTTAAATATATTCCCCCTTCAATTACTCTAAGATGGCAAATCTTTTACTGGTTCATTGGTCTCTAAAACTGCTCTTTCCTTGTCCTTTGCACAGAGAAACGCAGGCTTTTCACAAAGACCTGATGTCAGCTTTTTTTTTCTCTTTCTTTATAAAAATTATATATTCATTTATTTTGTATAGAGCCTCATTCTTGAGTTTTATATTAGCATAGAAAGTAAATTATGAAAAAACATTTAAAAATTGGCAATTATCTTAAACTCAAATGTATAACACTGGCTTCATGATTACCTCCAGCATTTTCCTGACAATCCCACATGATCTACCTTTCTATCTGTTTTGAAGACATTAACATCTATCCATTATCTAGACCTTAAGACTAGAACTAGTTACATTAACTTGTCCTCTTTTGAGCTTCACATGTCATCAATATCCTACTTCAGTTCTACTTCCATACCGCCTCTTACCAGGTCAATTTCTGATTTCTCCAATCCTAGTCAGCTAAGGGATTGGTAGTAGCTCCATTCATACCTGGAGTCAATTTGAATTAAAATAGGCAAACAGATCAGATACAAGAGCTGGTGCGTTTTAATACTAGTTGTGTTGTTTTGCCATAAGCTAAGAATATAATATATCTAAAACTTAACCTACTCACCAGAAAACCATGGCTTTTACCAATTCTATTGGGCTTGTAAAAACTGTTTATACGGAGTTTATGCTTCTATTTGCTGGATATAAATATTGTTTTATACATGATCATTTAACAAGGCTCCAAACCTCTTTCCAGCTTTTGATTCTCTCTCCATGATGGAAGAAGGGGTGGCTTGGTTCTATCCTTTATATTGCTAGATTTTGGCATTCTAATCCAAATAAATGGCCTATATCATTTAACTCACAGTTTAAAAATTACCACTCTGGTTTTCCTTTATATGCCACTATTTTTCAGAACTTAATCATCTCTCACATAGACTATAATAAATTCTTATTTTACCCAATCAAAATTTAACATTGTTAGCAATAGGATTTTTTGAAGTTTATGACCATGTACTTCCTATGATTCTTAATATAGTATCTAAGTCTCTGATATAACATCTATGGGGCTTTATAATCTGGCTCAACCCTAAATTCTAAATTGTACAAATTACATACTCATTTTTTGCTTTCCTTTTTATATGTAAGTAGGGTGACAGTAATTTACTATTAAAACTAGGAAACTATTGAGAAAGACAGGAATGAAATCTAGGGATAACAAACATAGATCAAATATATCCCAGGTCCATCAGGATGTATGGTTAACCTGATGCATAATTTTTACCTGATGTTCTAATTTTCTGCTTGTAAACAATGGATCCTTTCTACCCTTGGAATGATTCTTGTTGGAATACTACTCATACTTTAAATTCAACTATAAATGTAATGTTCCTTGTATTCTTTTACTCTCTAGGCATTACATGCATTAGTTAAGTCTTTTTGTATTTTAGATTGTAAAATACAAAAACTCAACTCAAACTATTGGGAAGTGCCCAGGTGCACCAAGATTCAAGCACGAATGGATTGAGCTGTGAGCTCCACCTCATTGAGCTCCATCAATTTCCCCTTTAACTTGGGGGGGGGTGGAGTTTTATACAGCAAGTGGAGGGGGACCATAGCTTCAGTAGGTAATAGCTTTGTTATAAAAAATAGAAATCCAGAAGGAAAGAGAAATGAGCCTTCTCCCAGCATTTGTATAAAGACTACAAGGAAGAAATTTTACTCATTTTGTTTTAGGCTTTCTGTATAATTCTGGGCAGATTATGGTGGCTTGGAGGTCTATGCCGCATTTCTGCCCTTACATCCAAAGGACAGGGGAACCCCATACTTGGCTTGCACCATAACCACAACCCAGGAAGGCTTTCAGCAGAAAATAGGAATGGTCTATTAGACAAAACGAAAAGAGTCATATTGTGCAAATAGCTATTTGGTAATCAAGTAGATCTTGTGTTTGGTTATATGTGTTTGAACCTTCACTCTATGAGTTGCCAGGTACCCCCCCTAAGCTTTGCTTATTTGTAAAATCCGTTGTTTGAGACATATGAAGTAATTTATTTTAACAACCTAGAAATTGAAGCACATTTGTTATTATTGATATCAGTATCACCATCCCTTTCTTTCCTTTTGATGTGCCATTGATTATATTGTGCTCTTAAAACAAAAAATATATTTATAATTGTTTTATTTACTTTATAACACTATAAGATTCACATAGTCTTGGTCCATATCATTTTCATCTCCTTATTCCTATAACAACGAGCATGACACTCTGTACAAATTAGGTATATTTGTAACATATCCCTTTGCACCTGATAGGTAACTTGATTGATTCTGCCTTTTCACATACCGTGCATTGCACGTGTTCATCTTTTTCCTTAAAAAGTGGCAGGCTTCCCAGAAGCAAGTATTTTGCCTCTTTTTCTTTATCTCACCAAGACTTTAAGCAATGTTGTGCATGCTTTAGATATACAATAAGTTTTTAATAAACATATAAAAATATGTTGTATATATATCATCAAGGAAGTCAATGATCATTCTGTCCTTCCTTTTATGGGATCCTTATCAGAATGTGTATTACATAAGTTTACAAAGAGTGTATTTCTTCAGATATCCTGTGGTGTGTGCCTGTTAGTTCTGTACCCTCTCTAGATGACTGTAGCATGCTTTAAAGATTAAGAGGAGCAAAGCATTATGGAAAGATCATTACAAATATAAAGTCATTTAATTTTTTAAAAAAATTAACCACGGTGTTCATATTTTCAAATTTCTAGTTTCCACATTTCTATAGCCCCCTGCTCTCCATTCCCACCATCATAAAGCTGCTAACACTCTTCTAATTTTGATTTGTTTAAAGGAGAAGAAGGGGTGAGGAGTTCATGCCGTCATTTTTATATGCCACAAATAAAATAACTCTGCTTCTTTTTCAGCACATGCAGAAGTATGAGAAGCTCCTCAGATTCCTGACAGAACTGTCATTGTTTACTATTAGCACTGTCATAGCTGCGTGCCTTGTCATTCTCTGCAGCAGGGCATGGGCTGGCACCCTGCCTGATGCTGATTTGCAGGAGGAAAGCCTCCTGTCTTACTTCCCAGGATAATTCCTGGGGCGAGTGTGCTCCCTAGTGTTAAGAGTGGCTTAATGGCTGGAGGGTTCCAGCTGACCAGACAGAGAAAAGGTAGATGTTCATTTCTCATCATCCTCCATTTACACCTGGTGTAGTTGTCAGGATGTCCATTCCTCTAACTGGTATTCTTGCAGATTTGACATTCTGGTACAAATGAGGAGATATAAGCAGAAATCACCTGAATATTAGTTTGTTAATTTTTAAGGAGGTTGACATATTTATGGAAAACATTAATCATTATCCCATTTATGACCAAACAATGGAAATCTTAAATTCTCCCTTTTTTACTTGCTTAAAAATTGTATCCATCGTGGAAGTAAATGATTCTCATTTTGTTTATTTATTATATAAAATCAATATAACTCTTTTGTCTCGTTGTAACTTTTTGTAAATAATTTATTTTACTTATATGAAAATAAAAGAGGTGATAATTGATAGAATATTAGACATGAAGAGGCAAAATGCACTGTACACCCAGATATTTTTCTAACTAATAGCTATTTAATTCAAAGTATGTTCATGGAAAGATTTATTTTGCTGGAATAGCAGATTATGGCTCCTAGAGGTAAATGTTTATTTTATTTTTTCTTTAGCATAAAAACCTGCCTCAGTATTTTTTATTCTTTTGAATATTGTTTTACATAACTATGCTGAGTTATTTTCTCTTTCATGTACCTGCATATGTACATTTTGCTTACAGAGTGGTTTGATGATGGAGCTTAAGTTTAACACTTGAAATATTTATTGTATATTTCGCCATTATGTTTTTAGTGTTGTATGTAAAAAAAACTATAAAAAATAAAACTTAAAATAATCTTAATAAAAAAGATAAGAATATATTTTAATTTGTTGGTAGTCAATTATTAAGTATATTAATGATTTGATAGTCATCTTTTAAAAAGTCAGTGTAACAAACATCACTATTCCCCATGATTCAAATAAATTTCTCCCAGAATATACACCACATATTTAAGAAATTTCTAAATAAATGTCATGTCAAATACAAATGGATAAACATTAGAAATAGCATTGTTTTTATAAAAGAAAGAGATAGATGGTTTGTTCTAAGTTTAAATTTTTCTAGGAATCAGATATAATAATTACGGCTATTAAAAAAAACCTTGAGACTATTAAATAATATCCAGGTTAGTCTAATATTTTTGAGAATCAACTGCTGGTTCTCTAGAAGTAGGAACAAACTTGAAATAATAAAAATCTACTCAATTCCTATGACTAATCCTACTTTGTGCAAGGAATCTTGAGAGAGACAATAAAATAAATTCTGGTGGATTATTTTTTTTTTTACACTTTAGATAATAAAGCAAGAAGACAAAAATCACTAATATTCACTTTGTTAAATTTTGGAATGGGCCAGTAAGAGAGTGACTAAAATTTCTATCTTTAACTCAAAAGATTCTCCCATCTTAGGAATTTACAATACCTTCTCAACACTTGTTAGATAACCTGTACACTATATGTCTTAGATAAAAACAACCTAATATTATTTTGATATCAATAAAATTATGCTGTACAGAGTGGTTTGATGATGGAGCTTAAGTTTAACACTTGAAATATTTATTGTATATTTCGCCATTATGTTTTTAGTGTTGTATGTAAAAAAAACTATAAAAAATAAAACTTAAAATAATCTTAATAAAAAAGATAAGAATATATTTTAATTTGTTGGTAGTCAATTATTAAGTATATTAATGATTTGATAGTCATCTTTTAAAAAGTCAGTGTAACAAACATCACTATTCCCCATGATTCAAATAAATTTTTCCCAGAATATACACCACATATTAATTTAAGAAATTTCTAAATAAATGTCATGTCAAATACAAATGGATAAACATTAGAAATAGCATTGTTTTTATAAAATAAAGAGATAGATGGTTTGTTCTAAGTTTAAATTTTTCTAGGAATCAGATATAATAATTACGTGCTATTAAAAAAACCTTGAGACTATTAAATAGCATCCAGGTTAGTCTAATATTTTTGAGAATCAACTGCCGGTTCTCTAGAAGTAGGAACAAACTTGAAATAATAAAAATCTACTCAATTCCTATGACTAATCCTACTTTGTGCAAGGAATCTTGAGAGAGACAATAAAATAAATTCTGGTGGATTATTTTTTTTTTTACAGTTCAGGGGTGGGCAAACTTTTTGACTCGAGGGCCACAATGGGTTCTTAAACTGGACTGGAGGGCCGGAACAAAAGCATGGATGGAGTGTTTGTGTGAACTAATATAAATTCAAAGTAAACATCATTACATAAAAGGGTACGGTCTTTTTTTTTTTTAGTAAACATCATTACATAAAAGGGTACTGTCTTTTTTTTTTTTTAGTTTTATTAATTTCAAACGGGCCGGATCCAGCCCGCAGGCCGTAGTTTGCCCATGGCTGGTTTAGATACTAAAGCAAGTAGACAAAAATCACTAATATTCACTTTGTTAAATTTTGGAATGGGCCAGTAAGAGAGTGCCTAAAATTTCTGTCTTTAACTCAAGATTCTCCCATCTTAGGAATTTGCAATACTTTCTCAACACTTGTTAGATAACCTGTACATTATATGTCTTAGATAAAAATAACCTAATATTATTTTGATATCAATAAAATTATGCTGTAGAACTTACCAAAATGAGGTGACTTTTTTTTCTTTTAGTTTGTGCCCTGACCAGAGATCAAACCCACAACTTTGGCATATCAGACAACACTCTAACCAACTGAACTGTTGGAACAGGACCAAAGTAAGGCAACTTTTGCATGTAGAACTTTGTTAAACATTTATCTGTTTACAGTAAGTTATTAAATCAGACCATTTTCAGTCATTCTCAATTCTAAGAATCTATAATTGTGGATTATAGTTTAAAATAAGGAAAACTTACAAAAACTACTATAATTAGTGAATAAAATGTTTGTTTATTCCAAAAAAAGGCCAAAAATATTACTTGCATCCAGTGTCTGGCCCTTGCTCCCTTCTTCCACCTCCATCCCCCTGGCAAAATGTTACATCAGTGAGGTGATGATGGATCCCTAGAATACTTAAAAATCATCTATATATATATAAAAGCCTAAATGCAAATTGTCCTCTTGGGAGTTTGACTGGGAGACCGGGAGTTTAATCACTTGCTATGATGTGTGCTGACCACCAGGGGGCAGCGCGGAATGAAGAAAGGCCCCGGCCTGCAGCAGGCAGCCTGGGAAGGAAGGCCCTGGCTGGCAGCCAGAAGGCCCCGATTGGCCCTGATTGGCCCTGACTGGGCAGGCCTAGGGACCCTACCCATGCATGAATTTCGTGCATAGGGCCTCCAGTACATATATAAGGTTAATACTTTTTTTTTTTGTCTTAAATGTATAGTTTCATGACCATATACATTTAGCTTGAATTTTTTGTTATCTCCTTTTTTCATCAGTTAATATTGCAGTTTGGGGGGTTAACTAAATAGCATCCTTTTTTTCTCAATTACAGATAATCACAGGAGTTAGATGGAGATTAAATATTTCCTTTATTACAAAAGATGTCTACATTGGAGAAGGTGAATTTTCTAATACCCACCTAAGAAATAGGCATTCCACACCAAAGTTAAATAATAGAAAAGTAGAGGGAATGAATCGTTGTATATATAATGTTAATACTTTTTTTTTTTTTTTGGTCTTAAATGTATAGTTTCATGACCATATATATTTAGCTTGAATTTTTTGTTATCTCCTTTTTTCATAAGTTAATATTGCATTTTGGGGGGTTAACTAAATAGCAGCCTTTTTTCTCAATTACAGATAATCACAGGAGTTAGATGGAGATTAAATATTTCCTTTATTACAAAAGGTGTCTACATTGGAGAAGGTTAATTTTCTAATACCCACCTAAGAAATAGGCATTTCACACCAAAGTTACATAATAGAAAAGTAGAGGGAATGAATGCCTTCTGTAGGTAGGTATATACTAAGATGTGAAAAGAGGACTACTCAGCCAAACAGCTCAGCTTTCTCTTTAAAACTCACTAATGAGATATGTGTGATCTCCCCTTGTGAAGAATTAAATGAGGAGCGACAGAAAGAAGCCAGGATGCTGCCCTAATTGAGCTCTCTCCTCATGATAAAAAATAGGAAAAAAGCACAGTCTTCTCTCTGACCCTCAAAAACAAAGAATGCCAATACAAAGCGGAAGTTAAAATCACTTGGATTTTGTGAATCCACTACACCTTTTATTATTTTAAAGATGGACCTAGACATGATGCTATAGATATTTTCTTGGTGTAAAAAATTCCACAAATATTTTTGGAAACTATTTAAATCCATAATAAACAAAACTGGAGAGGACTTATACTTGCCAAATACAGTATTCTAAAGCAAATTAATCACTTGAATACGAGCTTGCTACTACGAGTTGGATAGTCTCACTAAATTCTAGGAATATTCAAATGGCAAGATGTAAGAGTTAAATAAAATTTGTTCCTTTATATTTTGTTTCAACTTCATTTATTTTTGTAAATGCAGTTTTTGATATTTAGGTTATTTTTTTTAAATATAGTAAAACTAAAATTTTAGTTTTCATTAAATATCTGTAATTGCATGTGAATATGCCATTTTCTTTTTTCCTATCCAACATTTTGAATAGCAAATATCAGTATTTTGCTGTAGATATTAAATCATATTAAAATGTACATAATAAAAATCAAAATTCCATCTGTATGTCTATATCATATCCATATGATACCGTGGAAGATTTTTGTCGAGAGTAAGGCTTAAACTCTTTATATACTTCCCATTTGGAAAAATAGCTCTTGAAATTAGGCAATAGTCTGTGTTTACTGACATTGATCAATTGGCCCCAGCCATAAGGAAAAGATAGGGTGCGGATTATAAACAAGGCTGAACCTGTCACTTGTCAAATTTGAGATGATTCAAAATTGGGAAAATAAGCAATATAACAGTTGATGACAAGATTGAGATTCAGGTTGTCTCGAAAGACTGGAATGCTGGATGAATACCAAGAATATAAAGTTTGATAAGGATGAAACTCAAGTCATGCCTTAGGTTTCAAAAAAGAGAATAACAATGCAAAGTAGTGGATCCGGCAGCCAGTAGTTCATGGTTACAAGATCTGACTTGGAAATAACTCAATAATCACCAGCAGTGTCAAGAGACTGCTAAAAAAACACATATGTTGCATTGGTATAAATTGAATATACAGAACAGTGAAAAGTGTAGACCTCTTCTTGGAATGTTAAGTATAAATATCTGAAACACTGGGCTTGATATGGAAACATGAGGTTAATGGGTTACAGAAAAACAACCTAAAGCATTCATTTGTAAACTTGGAAGAAAGAATATTTTTGAAGAAGAAAACATGATGACTAATTTCCAAAATATAAAGTCTTCCAAGGAAAGCATAAAGAAATAATTTTGTCCTAATACAATGGACTTCAAAGAACAGGACTAAGAACTGGTAATTAAGTTAGATAGCAGATTTCAGTACACACTATTTGGTAAATGCACAATTAGCAAATGCTGAAAGAGTTAATGACCAAAGAAAGAATTTTGTAATGTTTTAGTTTATGAAATAATGAAACAGACTCCCTAATAAGATAGTAAGTTTTCATTCACAGAGGGGGTTCAGATATAAGCTTTATTAATGTTTCAAATGTCATTGATTTGGTCAATAGGTTATTTCAATTTCCTTCCTTATTTCCTCTGAGACTTTACTCACTTCTAAAATTACTTTATTTTTCACTGAAAATAGCTCTATATAAGTCCATGTTTGTTTCCATTTTTTGAAGGCTCTTTGGAGGCATGCTGAAAATGAAGAAAATAAATAACTCTCAAAATATTTTATTGACTAGTAATTTTTTAAAAGAATATTTTATTGATTTTTTACAGAGAGGAAGGGAGAGTTTTTTATAGAGAGTTAGAAACATCGATGAGAGAGAAACATTGATCAGCTGCCTCCTGCACACCCCCTACTGGGTATATGCCGGCAACCAAGGTACATGCCCTTGACCGGAATAGAACCTGGGACCCTTGAGTCTGCAGGCCGACGCTCTATCCACTGAGCCAAACCGGTTAGGGCAGTGACTAGTGATTTTAAAATAGCTAAGACCAATTAATAAATAATATAGTAATCTTTATTATAAAAATTCATAGACAAGAAAAAAGGGATGTTTCCTTATGGTTTACCCACTTTATTGTTTACCGACCACATTTATGCCCTAGCAGTGGATTGATACATTTCATGTGGAAGTGTCCTGATGTTTTTGTGATACTCTGCTCTGGTGATGTCATGATACCATTAACATGTTTGACCAGTGTTGCCTATTATCTCATCAGCACTGTTGATCAAAGCCTCATTTGCTGTATATCTTAAAATCTGTCTTCTCTAGTATAACCCACAGACAATAGTGCAGTGAAGGCCTGAGGGCAGAGTGGAGGGGGCACTGGAGTAGGGGGCAGGGAGTCAATGGGGGGGAGGGAAGGAACATCTGTAATACTTTAAACAATAAAGATTTAAAAAAATAAAAAATAAATGACTTCTCTTTTTCTAGTCTACTGTTCTATTAGTAGAAAGATTATGGGACCAAATATTTGTTTCTCTCTTCATTGAGAGAATGACTTGTTTCTTTCTTTTCTTTTTTTTTTTTGCAAAAATACACACAGACATCAGCAACGAGTAAGAGGTTAAAGTTAGAAAGACAAAGTGTGTTTATAAATCTGGAATAAAATTCTTTAAGTTTTTCATTGTTAACAGTCAACTATGCATAATGGATTAGATGACCTCAGCAGAGGTCCTAATTGGCCATTAAGATGGCTTAAACAATTGATTTGAAAGTGCTAAGTGTGATGATATTTTGGACATCCTAAAACTGCCTAAGGTGAAAAGGGCTTAGATATACATAATTTATGACTTGATTATCATACGAGCCAGATAAACGTATATGGCCTGGAGGCTATTTGGGTGTTACCATATCAAGTGCACCTCATTTAAATGCATCAACCTTCTCTTTTTAGGTGCATGGTTTGCATTTCTGCATGAAATATTTTAAATTGAATAGTAATTGTGAAATAAAGGAAGTAAAGTGGACAATCATTATGGAACAAAAATTAATATTCTAAACTCCTATGTCAAATTAATTTTGCTTAATTTTTCATATTGGAATGGCACATTTTCATTAAGTGATTAAAATATTTTGCTACCCTTGCTAAGACAAAAATAATTGCAAGCACAACATTTAATTTTGGTGAATTTTTCTACATAAAAGTATTAAGTTAACACAAAAAAGAGAATGCATTTATACTGAGAAATAGATATAAAATTAACACTGAAAATTTTTGCTGTGAGGAAAATTCACTAATTGAACTGGACCTTAATGCCAGCTGGGGAAGAGGAAAGAATCACTTTATTCTCTTCTCAAGTCCTTCATGTGCCAGTCGTTAGATAAACATTTTGTTGGACTTTCCTGAATGTCAAAAAGTAAACTATCTTAGAAATATGAAACAGTTGCCACGTTTTATACTGCCCCACACTGAATTGTGGAACTGACATCAGCATGTGCTTGTGAAGATACAGAAAAACAGTAATAATCTAACTCCATGCACATGTTGGTGCCTAGAAAGTCTGCCTGATGAGCCTAAAACTGCCTGAAAACTCTATAATGGAGAAAAAACAAGGCTCTATAAAATAAAAATTTGCAATTTCTTTTACAGCACATGAAGTCATAAATACTACTATGAAAGGCTAACAAAATAATATTGGCTGATCTTGAGATTTCTTATTACTCTCATTTTTATTTTTAACTGGTTTTGGGTAGATCTCATCATTCTATTTATGAAATTGACATAATAAACTATCTAGTGCAAAGTTTATTAATATCAATAAAGCAAAGATGTGGTTATGTGGTCTAGGTGGAGGATATTTTTAAAGGAGAGAAGGGTAAGGAGAGAATACGAGAATTTTATCAAAGATTTAATCACCTGTACTATTCCTTAGTTACATTAAAGGGCAGACATCTAAAGGTAACGGTCACCTCCTTTCTTCCTTTCTAAGAGAAACCTGGTTTAGTTCCAAAGGACGATATGTGTTGTCAGCATGACACACCTCCCAGACTTGTTAAAGGCTAGGAGTAATTATGTGACCCAGTCTTGGCCAATGGGAGGTAAGCAGAATTTAATAAGTTGAGGTCACTGTAAGCTATTGCTTTTTTAGATAAACTGACTTTGCTGGCATATGCCTTTCGATTTTTTGTGCTTCCTATTCTTTAATGCCTGTTTTACTGACAGAAACCTGAAGATAGGAAACCTTAAAGAAAATATAGGCATAAATAGCCACAGAGATGTCAGGTGTAAATGTGAAAGATTCGGGTCCTTTGGTCACTTTTATGTGAGCAGTCTTTGTACTTCTTGATACCTGGTGAGGTGGCAGGAACTCTGTCTGCTTAAGCCATGATCCTCAAAGGTTTCACCCTTTGACAATAAAAATTAGGCTATTTTAATAATTTGTTTCAGATATGGATAATTAGATAATTTAAGCTCTGAGAATAGTAATTTGTTGGTGAGAATGCTCAGGAAGGAATTGGAAAGAGGTACTATAAATAATTGTACTTCTTTCATAAATAATAATAAAATTGTTTAGCAAATATATATATATATAAATGTGGAGAATATTTGTCATTTTCTAGAAATATTAAAAAAATATGTAAATTATATGAGAACCAATGAAATTTTACTATGAACTTAAGGAATGAGAGTTAAAAACAGAAAATAAAAAGTAACTACAAAAAAATTGAACTTAACTCCCATAAATTAGAAAGTTCTTGCCCTGACCGGTTTGGCTCAGTGGATAGAGCATCGGCCTGGGGACTGAAGGGTCCCAGGTTTGATTCCGGTCAAGGGCATGTACCTTGGTTGCGGGCACATCCCCAGTGGAAGGCATGCAGGAGGCAGCTGATTGATGTTTCTCTCTCATCAATGTTTCTAACTCTCTATCCCTCTCCCTTTCTCTCTGTAAAAAAAAAAAAATCGATAAAATATATTTAAAAAAAAAAGAAAGTTCTGCTGAGTGTCATAATCTATTTTTTAAAGTCAGTACCAAAAAATTGAAGTATTTTTTCAAATGAATGATATATACAGTACTACAAATAACCTTTCAAGTAATACAGTCTAAGGACTTTGTTTTAACAACAAACATAAGATTCACTTTATTTAAAATTCATTTATTTATTAAAATTTTATTTATGCATTTTACTCATAAGGTTTCCATTCACAAATATTGAACACATTAACTTTTGAAAAATATATATTTTATTGATTTCAGAGAGGAAGGGAGAGGAAGAGAGAGATAGAAATATCAGTGATGAGACAGAATCATTGACCAACTGCCTCCTGCATGCCCCATACTGAGGATCAAGCCCGCAACCCGGCCATGTGTCCTGACCAGGAATCAAACCATGACCTCCTGGTTCATAGGTTGAGACTCAACCACTGAGCCATGCCAGATGAGCAAACACTTATTAACTTTTATGTTCTAGACTCTAGGAATGTATAGTAGAAAAGCAACATTTATGCCCTTATTGAACTTGTATTCCATGGAGAAAAATAGCTAATAAATAAATAAATATTTGAGTTATTTTAACAAAAAGATAAATGGTGGCATATGAATAAGTGTTATCAGAAACTTATGCAAAAAAAGCATTAAGCATTATTAGAGCATTAATTTGTCACCTCAACAGAAAAATGTTACCTACTATATGGCAAGCATTGTGAAACACCAACAATTGAGAAAAATGAACAAAAACAGCTTCTGCCCCAGAGTAGTCCACATCCCAGAGGGAAGATAGGCAAGTAGCAATGATAAAAAAAAAAAGAGAGAGAGATAAAATTTCTCAGAACAAAGACTATCTTCTATTAAGCAGAAAATCTTGGGTCATTTTGATTGTCTTTAATTAAAAGGCTATGTGACAAAAATACTTGATTTTCCATGAAGAATAAAATGTGGAGTTTTATTGGGAATCCAGAGTCACTGGTTGAAATAGATGAGACTGACAGGATAAGAAACATAGAGTCAGCAATGTGGTGCAGTGCCTGGCCCCTGGTAATTGGGAAGTGAGTGGTACTGGATGATGGATGTCTCACATGTCTATTTAAAAGATTTACTGATGTGTATCAGCAGCTAATCTCTCAATTTTCTCTAGCGCAATTGTCCTCTAACTTAAGTGGCCATCACAATCACTTTCTGAAATACAGATTTGGGGCGTCAACCCAGAGTGTCTGATTCAGGTCTGAGATAGAGTCTGAGAATTTGTGTTTCTAACATGTCTCCCAAGGAGTACACTGATCTAGAAAAACACAAAATCTTCCCAAAGTTTGATATCATTCCTGTCTTTCCCTAGTAATTTAAATCATTTTCTTAGTATTTAAAATTTTTCTAGTCAGTCCATATTAGACAACTGCCTAATACATATACTTAATATATTTCCTTGACATTGTTCTTTAGCCTTTCATTTATATACTAGAGGCCCAGTGCATGGGGGTGGTGTCCCCTCAGCCCAGCCTGCACCCTCTCCAATCCGGGACCCCTTGGGGGACATCCCTCTCACAATCCTGGACCGCTGGCTCCTAATCGCTCACCTGCCTGCCGGCCTGGTCGCCCCTAACTGCCCCCCACTGCCAGCTAGGTTGCCCCCAACTGCCCCCTCCCTTCTGCCTGGTCACTTCTAACTGCCCCCACCCACCAGCCTGGTCACCCCTTACTGCCCCCCCCCGCCAGCC
>NW_005354010.1:1074994-1092296 GCF_000412655.1 Myotis brandtii
ATTTTTATGCATTTTTCTTTCTAGCATGGTGATCATGTATCTGTATAGTAGTTATCAGAATAAAAATATGCATGAATACATACATATTATAGGTATAGTGCAGGAACATTTTCATTACACCTTTGCTTTTCCTATTACACTTAATAACAGTAATAAAGGCATTACATTATTAGACAAATAATTGCTCAGCCTTCAAATAAAATAGATGGATACTGTGATGAAACATATTGAAAACTGCAATTAGTCACTCTGACTTAAAATCTTTCTAAACCACCTTCTATTGACCTTTATGTAAAATCATTTCCTCTGAAATTCTGTTTTAATTTTTATTTCAATTTCAAGGTCATGATTTTAATCCAATTCAGACTAGTTTGGGGCATTTATTTTTTTTGTTTTTGTTTTGTTTTTAACCAAGACAAATGAAAAGCAACGATAAGAGGTGAACATTGGCTCACCAGAATCTTGGCTCACCAGCATCATGTGGGAATAACCTGCCATCACACAGAGCTTCTCATCTGTTCTCCCTGTTAAGCTCTGTCATTTACTTAGTAATAGCAATAATGATGATAGTAAATAGTATTTACAGAATGCTCGCTATTGTACTGTGTATTTGAATCTGAACCACAAAAGGATGCAAGCTCCCTTCTTATTTCAGATGAGGAAACTGCAGAACAAAAGTCACACTCAAGTTGACACAGTTCCTCCAGTACCATATGACTAGTATTGTGACTTCTGCGTAATTGGCAGCTGATAAACAGTGGCTGGGTTAAACATAGAGTACATGAATGCATAAAATTATTTTTTAAATGTAAAACCTACTAGAGGATGCAGTTGTGAAAACCAACAAACTTGTCATTAGTAGCTAAAGATGATATGGATGGAAATTGGCTAAGAGATGTAGCACACATAAAGATTTTACCATTTGGAGACATTTCTTGATCAAGCCTAGGGGAAACTTGGCATTTACATGAACAGGAAGGAAGAGGCAATATGATTCACAGTCATTTTAATATTGGTGTGACAAGACCCTTTGTCTTATAATGTTGGTATAACACAGCCCCGTGACTTTCTGAAGTATTTGTTTTATCATTGTAACCTTACGAATATTTAATGATAAATATATTTCTATGCAATTTATTTCAGTGATTATTATTTTAAAAATGTGGACATTGGAAAATTGCTCATTGAAGTTATGTTTTTCTTATTCTAAGTATTTAGAGATTTTAGACGTGTAAAATTATTGATTTTGCATGAATACATCAATAGAAGCTTAAAGACTGGTATGTATGCATGTTAATGATAATGAAAATGTTCTATAGTTTTGAGTCCACATAGGTAATATTGTGCAAATGAGGAAAAGCCCAATTATGTACTCTAATAAAGCATAAAAGAAAATAAATAAATAAATAAATAAAACAATATAGATACACCATATTGTTAAGTTATGGCAGCAAAAGCAATGTCTAAAAAAATTATTCACTTTGTAAAACTTTAAGATACAAAAAAATATATGTGTCAATTATATAAGACTTCACAGAATTTCAGGTTTGGTGTTACCACAGAGATCATATTTATATCTTCTAACTTTTAGTGAAAATCCCCTCTATACCATTGTTAACATTTCCAGATTTGAGGATTAATTGCCATTCATTTTAGAAACATAATTATTGCTATTACTGAAATGGATGGCACCAGTGGGTTATGTGAGAATAAAATGAATTCAGTTTTGTATTTTCCCACTGAAGCATAAATTATTCACTGGTACTAGTCACTGATTCCTCCCTTTCTCTTACCTAAGGAACTCTGATTTCAAGATCTCTACCCTTTGAGCCTGCATTTTACTCCTAGCCCAATAAATAAAGAGCCCCGGAGATCTAAGGGTAATTATAGTATTCTTAAGAGTAAATTATATATAAGAGAGGGAGGAATAGAGAGAGAGAGAGGGAGAGAGGGAGAAAGTGAGGAATAGAGAAAGAGATTGAGAAAGATTGATTTGTTTTTCCACTTATTTATGCATTCATTAGTTGATTATATGTGCCCTGACCAGGATCAAACCTTCAACCTTGGTCTATTAGGACAACTCTCTAACCAACTGAGCAACCTAGTCAGAGGCAAAGCATGTGTCTTAATTTAGACCAATGAGAGCAGGAAGCATTTTCTGTGGACTTCTGGAAAAGTGTGTGCTTTCTCTACTATTAACACTCATAAGCATTTCTGCCTCACTCCTTCTAGGTGTCACTTTTATAGATACACTAGAGGTCCGGTGCACAAAATTCATGCACTCGGGGTGGGGGGGTCCCTCAGCCCAGCCTGGGCCCTCTCACAGTCCAGGACCCCTGCAGGGATGAGGCAGGAGAGGGTCCCACCACCACCACTGTGCTCTCCAGCCATGAGCCTGACTTCTGGCTGAGCAGTGCTCCCCCTGTGGGAGTGCACTCACCACCAGGGGGCAGCTCCTATATTGAGTGTCTTCCCCCTGGTGGTCGGTGTGCGTCATAGCACTGGTTGTTCTGCTGTTTGGTTGATTTGCATATTAGCTTTTTATTATATAGGATGACCTGATATTGCTGTAGATATCAGGATCCCAGATGGAAAAATCAGACATTGACAAAAAGGTGGAGCCTAGAGAATCTCTGCTAATCCCTGCAGCAAATCATGGAAATGTAAGTTTTGTTTTCTGTAAACCAGTTTTATTTGGGTAACACAAATACAGTCCAGTGTGTTTTTGAAAAAAACAAAAAAACAAATTAGAAGTTTGTAAAATACAATATATATTACATTTTTAAGGCTTATTCTATCTACAAGAAGCCAAAAATAAAATTCTCAATGACACATGAACTGACAAAATTCTTCTGACATTTTTTATGTTCTGTAAATTTGCTCCTTTATTCACAATTAATTACATGATTTTTTGGCTTAAGTTCATTGAACATCCAATTGAGATTAAAGATTCCCTGAGTTGGCATGCTAATAATTTCAAACTCTGAGTCATTAGTATTATGTTTTCACAACTGAATCAGCATTTGTCCTGTGTGTGTTTTTTAATTACATTATTTCAACAAATATATTGGAAAATTATTTTGAAAGTGAGCAAATGTTAAATAAATAAAAAGAGCATATTGCATAATTGGACATTAGGCAGTATTATTCAGTTGGTGTACAAAGTTAAATGAGTTTGTGGACATCAGTAGATAACTTTACTATATGTATTCTAAATGCACTGAGACCTAAGAGGATATTTTTTTTTCCTGCTAGTGTATCCTAAGTGTCTCTGCTTTTGCCTATAACCTATAAGGAACTCAAGATGTATTTGTCTAATAAACAGATGATTTTCCAAAGTCCTGATTGAAACATTGAATGTCTTTCATCAAAACTAATATATTCTTTATTTTAGTAGAGAGTGACTGAAAAGTGTGAAAGTTCAGTTAGTCTGCTGTGTTTGGGGTTATACAATTTTGCCATGAGAAATATAGACGTTCATAAAACAAAATATCCATCAACTCAGTTCAATAGCCAAATATTTATTTAAACCTTTCAACCATTTGGACTAAGAACATTTTATTCGATGAATTTGACAGAGCATAATGTAAATACGAACCTCTGCTTTTTCTCCGCCCCCTTGCCCTTACATCTTTTCCATGGCATCATTCATTTCCCTCTGCTCACTGACATCTCTGATGGGTTGCATAGGTTTTCCAGTCTCACAAAGTTAAAACTCCTCTGCTCCCTCTCAAGTACTAAGAGTCCATGCCACATACTTCAGTCTTGACTAGGATAAAATTATTTATTTAATTTTTAAATTATTCCTCTTACTCATCCCATGCCTGCTTAGGTACGGCAGCCCACAGAGGAAAAGCAGCCCTTGAATCTCTTCCTTTTTTTCTTACTTGCCACCTCCTCCACCCCATAGTGCTTATTCCTGACCCCTCCACGTGACAGACAAAGGCAGGGGAGATTGGAAGTGAGGAGCAAAATCTGACAAGACTGTAGAGTGCTGCTTGTGCCTCAATGCCTTCTGGGAGTTGTGGGTATGTACTGCTAACTCCCTAATTTCATGGGATGTTTGGGTGGGTTACTCGGACATCTACCACCAAGAACTTTATGATTGGCATTGCTATCTTGGCTTAAGCTGTGTGATTCCTCTAGATCATTTATTCCAAGTAAAAGCACTCAATAACCTAAATTACAAACTTCATGATCAATTTACCCTCAAATTCCTCTTTAACTTCATCCATAGTGCTATATATGGTCTCCAGCCCTTAGTATTAATTTCACCATTATGTAACATTCCTATTTTCTTTGAGTTAGTTTTTTTTTTTAAATATACGTTAATCTAATATTAATATCACTGTACCAAATTTATTTTGTTCTCCTGGAATGATATTGATATCCTTTTTATTTGAACATTTTCACATTTTATATTTATTTGATTCCCTTGAAAATAATCTGGATTTTATTTTACTAGTAATTCAGTCTGATTATTTAGATCTTTTAGAGTGTTTCAACCATTATGATGATTGATTTATTTTGGTTTGGTTAATTACCTTATTTTGTATTTTCTATTTACCATCTTTATTTAGGTATTTTGTCATTTT
The DNA here is from genome assembly GCF_000412655.1 of Myotis brandtii. Taxonomy (NCBI): domain Eukaryota; kingdom Metazoa; phylum Chordata; class Mammalia; order Chiroptera; family Vespertilionidae; genus Myotis; species Myotis brandtii. Next base: position 1,079,590 of record NW_005354010.1, read on the forward strand.
CTGTTTTCTATTTTATTAACCATTTTTATTTACTTTCTTTTATTGCCACTACTATATAAAAAATTCTATAATTATTTTTTAATGGTTACCCTAAAATTTGCTATGTGCATATTTATTTAATAAAATTTTTATTAAACTAACATTTGTTTCTAAGGAAGCAGTCCAATCTCCAGTTACTTCCTATCCTCTTATCATATATCATTTCTTTTCTTAATACTATCTGATGATATATTAAATATTTTGTTTATCATTTTGTTCATCTTACTAGAGCATAAGTTCCAAAAATTTTATCTGTCATCATCATTGTATATTCTCAGTGTCTTGGCATTGCTAGTCACATTTAGGCACCTGATAGGTAGGTTTTCAATAAATATTTAGGAAATACTGTTTGTTTTCATAAAGTAACATTACTATATATACAATAGAACAGTACCAACAAATAAATTTTCCTTTTTCTTCTTATTTCCAGGTTAAAAAAAAAAGAAAACTTTGGTTCATGTGGTTTGGTGGCAGTTTCCATGGTGATTGAGGGGAAATCAAGAGGAGAAAAAATGTTACAATTATAACTCTTTTTTCTTTCTTTCTTTCTTTCTTTCTTTCTTTCTTTCTTTCTTTCTTTCTTTCTTTCTTTCTCTCTCTCTCTCTCTCTCTCTCTCTCTCTCTCTTTCTTTCTTTCTTTCTTTCTTTCTTTCTTCATTCTTTCTTTCTTTCTTTTTTCATTATAATGGCCAGATGTTCGATGTGTAACAATCAGCTGAAACACAAATTTTACCATGTTCTCTGGAGCAAAATTAGTTTTAGGAATTTTAAAATATTTTATTTAACAAATATTGACTTGATACCTGAGCAATTCCATACAGCCTATGACCTTTTGGACTTAGAGATGAGTAAGACTCTGATTTTGACTGTGAGGTATGCACATTCTAGTAGAAAGGATGGACCTGTAAACATGTCCATTGATTATAGTAGTTCCCAGTGCTTTGCCCTTTACTACTATGGGTTTTTGCAGACAATTAACTATGAGCCCAGAAAGGTTTTGGAGGTTGCCTTACAAAACTATTCTTAGTGCCACTCTGTTTTTCACCTAACCTTAAAAACACTTTATAGATGCAATGTTTGTGTCCCCCAAAATTCCTATGTTGAAACCTCACTTCCAATGTGATGGTATTTATAGACTAATCCTTTGAGGGGTGATTAAATCATGATGGTAGAGTCCTCCTGAATCGGATTAATGCCCTTATAAAAGAGGCCCCAGAAACCTCCTTAATCCCAGCCAACATGTAAGATAACAGTGAGAAGACAGCTATATATGGATCAGGAAAAGGATCCTCACCAGACACCAAATCTGCTAGTGCCTTGGTCTGGGACTTCCAGTCCCCAGAACTGTGAGAAATAAATTTATGTTGCTTATAAGTAGTCTATAGTAATTTTGTGATAACAGCCTGAACATGCAAAAACCACCCATTATAGTACATCATGTGTTACTTCATCACTGACGTAGAGCCGTCATTCATCTCATTTCAGGACTTTAGGACTTTTTTTGCTTTGGTTGAAAAACTCTTCTACAAAGGATTGCAAACTTATTCACCCTGTTCTTATTCTTGGTCCTAGAGACCTTCCTTCATCACCTTCTATAACTGTGCCCCTGTCTCTCCTCATCCCTGCCCTTGCTCATTCTCTAATACCCATATCATTACCTGAAATTATGTCTCATAGTTGTTTGTTTGTTTATCAGTAACTTGTCAGTCTCCCTAATTTATTAAGTCTCATGAAAGAAGAATCCTCATCTATCTTGATTAATCTTGCAATTTTAGTGGCTAAATAGGTACCTTGAATACCAGTAGGTGTCCACTGAATGTGTTAAATGAATGATTAAAAAATCCCAAGTAACAAAAGGTTTTACCGCGTGTACATAAACTGGATGCATTGGGAAGCTGTTAGAAAAATAAGCTCCCCAAAGTAAATATTTACCCTTTACTGCCTTTTATTAAACACTCTAGAGTTAAGCAAACCAGAAAGTGGAAATGGTGCCATAGGCCAAATCACATAATATATTAGGCCTGAGGGATTATGGCCAGAGTGCTCTTGTCTGTTCATTTCAAAACACTATCCCCAGATTTTGTTCTGTACACTTGGGACCCTTTAAAAGTTCAGAAATGTTTTAAAGTTTCAATATGTTTTGAAGGTGGTTTTGAGGTTTCCTTTTTCCTCATATTCAACACACTTTTTATATTCTAGCTGGAACCATAACTTAAATTATTTGAATACCACCAGTGTATTAAATAGAAAGAAGTTATGCTAATTTTGACAGATTGCCATTAAATTGTGCAGACATAAGGAAAATTAGGCACTACACTTTTCATCTCCATATTGGCTGGCTCATTAAAACCCTCCCTCAATATGCCTAGTACCACTTCCAGTAATAAAATTAGTGAATTCTATAATAATAACATTCCCAAGAACTTTTAAGTTTCATTGTTGATTATTATAAATAATTATTTATTTTAAATATTAATTTAAATGTTTAATTCTATTTGCTTCTAAAGGCCATAAAAATAAACCAAATTAATAAGACAAATTATTAGGCAATATCAGCATAGTCAAACATGAACATTTAATCCACAAGAGAAGAATTTCAACAAGTTAACATGTATAATATTTTATCTGACTGGTGGCCAAAGTCATGCAAATTATAATACTATCTAATTTTGATTGAAAGAACATTGTGTGTCAGATGTGGTTCTAAGAACTTAGCATAAATTAACTAATTCATCCATTACAATAATCTTATTGAAATAGCATTATTATCATTATAATCCTAATTTTATTAAGGAGGATCTCATGGGTAAAGTTTGTATATAAAATCAAGATATCCATGTCTCAGAGAACACATCCTTATCCACTATGCAATCCTGCCCTGCTCAACTCTATCTACTTCTCTCTGCCTGCATAAATGCTCATATTAAACTAAGCATGTATTTACCATACAGTTGAGCAAATGAACTTTTCTAATTATCTCAGAGAAATGAAAGCTAATGTTCACCCAATATCTTGGACTTATTATCTTTGTTTATAATAGTCAAACACTGAGAAAAAATAAAATTTCTCTCAATTAATGAGTGGCTAAACAAATGGTAGTGCATCCACCCATTCATACTATGAAATATAGGAATAAAAATGAATTAACTGTTGAACAATAACTTGGATGGCTCTTTCAAGAACATTAAGTTGAATGTGAAAAGGTAATCTCAGAATATATACATGAATCTTACTGTATGATTGCATTTCTAGAACATTCTCATTTGACAAAATTATAGAGATGGAGAATATATTAGTGGCTGCAAGACATTATTGGGGGATGGTAATGGAGGGTTAGTGTGAGAGAGTTTTATGGGGAGGGACAGTTTTATATCTTCATTGTGGTGGTATTAACATGAATCTACAGATGTGATAAAATTGTACACAACTAGTACACATCCCCAAACCATGTGCGTGCGCACACACACACACACACACACACACACTACATATAAAGACAGCAAAATCTAAATAAGTTCTGATATTGTCCCAATATCAATTTACTAGTGTTGATATTCTATGATAGCTATGCAGGATATTGCTATTGGAGGAAATTCTAAAAAGAGTATGAAGAACCACCATCTATGCAATTTTGCAATTCCTATGGATTTATAAATATTGAAAAGTAAAATGTTAAGAAAAAAAAATTATGGGTCTTGGTTGGCTTTGCCCTCACATTCTAACTTGTAGTTAGTCACCTAACCTCCTTATGCCTCTGTTACTCTCTTTCAATAAATTTTGGGAAATAACATTTTCCTTCATAGGAACATTGCTAAATTGCCAAAATATATGAAACATTACATATGAAAGCAATTTATTTCTTTGAACAGTGGGGAGGTAATAGACACATGATACTGGCCTAATAATTACCATTGCCATTCTTTTTTGCTACATCAAGCCAAGTGATATTCTTATGGAAACTATAACACAATAAATGAATTTCCCTAAAACCATATAATAAAATCCATGAGCAGAAATTATCCAAAATCTGTTTTAATCTATCCCCAAAGATGATTCCATTCACAACTATGTCATCTTTAGTTATCAACACTCAAATAGTACTTTCCTAAGCAAACAGTATACAATGTTTGAACTAGAATGTATTCACACTCCTTTAAAAAAAGCGTTAATTCAATTTATCTCATAATAATGCTGCTGTAGTTCTTTTCATGGTGAAATTACTGTTATACCTGATATATTGTCTGTGACAACATATTTACCACAAACAATAGAAAGACTTTTAAATGATAATTTTCACCCAAGAGGCTTCAAAGGGATCCTTTTGAATAATGTACTTCTGTTCATGGAGTGAAAGTCTGTTGAATCCCAATGGTTTCCAAGTGAAAAAACAACAACAAAAAAACATTAAATTATTATAAGTACAGAGTTTCTTAAGGGCATTTATTAAAAAGCAAGATAGTAGGCAAGATTTATATTATAACTAAAGTGTGTTACTATAATATGAATTAAAGCTTGCCTTATTCAAAATATGTGCATAAATTTTCAAACATAAAAATGTAAGCAAATATTAAAGGTACCACACCACATTATGTTCATTATGGTTTTCTTAGCTGTGAACCATAACCTGTTCTGAAAACTGCTAGAACTAGACACACACACAAAAAAAGATTTTTCTTCTTACATTGTTGGTGAGAATGTGTTGTATCTATTCTGATTTCAAAGTGAATATTGTTGGAATTATAAATGAGGTAAAATTTGCATTCATGCTGTTTGAGCACATTCTGAAAGCTTATGGTAATCGGGACAATTTTGAGATGGAAGACTTTATTGTGGTAAATTTATAAAGCTTTATTTTTCTCCCTGTCATTATTTTTCAGTGCTTTTTTATTTTACTGAAACACATTCACTTATCGAACCAAAAACTAATCTGAAAACATTCCTATCAGATGATTTACTTGTGATAAAATAGTCAGCTTAGTTAATGATTAAGAAGAGAAAAGCCCAATTAAGGGTTTTTAAGAAAAAATATTTTGTTAACCTTTAACAGTTGAGAAAATTACCCCTGTAAGCAATTTAGAGGAAAGACCTGTGTGTTGCAGAGCCAGTTAACGTAGACATAGTGATGCTGCATGTATTTGCTCTTTCGAAGACACAGTGGCCCAAGTCTTAACTTCAGAACTTCTTTCTCTAGCAATGCTTCCCCCCACACTTGACATCAGAATTACCTTGGAAGATATAGTCCTAGAACCAATATAAAATATCAGTATCACACTAACTAATATCAAACTATACTACAAGGTCATAGTAATCAAACAACATGGTACTGGAATAAAAACATACATATAAATCAATGGAACAGAATAGAGAGTCTAGAAATAAAACCATGTTTATATTGTCAATGAATATTTGACAAAGGAGATAAGAAGATGCATTGGGGTAAAAACAATCTATTCAATAAACAGTGCTGGGAAAACAGAACAGATTAATGCATAAGATGAAATTAGACCACCTTCTTACACCATGTACAAGAATAAACTGAAAATGAATTAAAGAATTAAATGTAAGACTCAAAAGTATAAAACTTCTGGAATAAAACATAGACAGCAATCTCTGAATTTTTTTTTACAATGTTTTTTTTTTCTGATATATCTCCTTTGGCAAGGGAAACAAAACAATAAATAAACAAATGGGACTATAGCAGAACTAAAAAGGTTTTACACATAAAAGGAAACCATCAACAAATGAAAAGATAACTTACTGAGTGGTAGAAGATATTTGCCAATGATATATCTGACAAGGGGTTAATTTCTGAAATATATAAACACCACAACTCAACACCAAATATACAAACAATCTAATTTAAAACAAATGGGCAAAAGACCTGAATAGACCTTCTCCAAAGAGGACATACCAATGGCAAGTAGACATAGGACAAGATGCTCAAGGTCACTCCAGTAATCAGAGAAATGCAAATTAAAACCACATGAGATATCGCCTCACACACCTGTCAGAATAGCTATCATCAATAAAGCCATAAACAACAAGTGCTGTGGAGGAAAGGGAACCTTCTTGCACTATTGGCGGGACTGCAAATTGTTGCAGCCACTGTGGAAAACACTATGGAGGGTCCTCAAAAAATAAAAAATGGAACTGCCTTATGGCTCAGCAATTCCACTTCTGAGTATATATTTACATAAACCCAGAACACTAATTTAAAAGAATATATGCACCCCTATGTTCATTGAAGCATTATTTACAATAGTCAATTTACATAAGCAGCCCAAGTGCACCTCAACAGATGCATAGATAAAGTGGTGATGGTACATATATATATAATGGAATATTACTAGGCCATAAGAAAGAACAAAACATTTCCATTTGTGACAGCATCATGGACCTTTAGGGTATCATGCTAAGTTTAATAAGCCAGATAGAGAAAGACAAATATCATATGATTTGACTTGTATGTAGACTCTAAAGAACAGTTAATGAATAAACAAAATTGAAACATAGATAGAGTGAACTGGTGGTTGAGGAACTAGGTGAAAGAGATGAAGTGGTTAAGAAGTACAATCTGGTAGTCACAAAATATTCCTGGTGATGTAAGGTGTAGCATAGGGTACTAGAAATATCAGAGGGAACACTTTGTAAAGCATATAATTATCTAACCATTATGCTATACACCTGAAATTAATAATAAATAACATTAAAGAAAACTAATGGAAAACATTTTTTTAAAGATTTACTTTGGAAGAACTTTAAAAGTTATAGATACCTAGGGCCTGGCTGGGCAGATCAGAATATACATATGGCAAATAAGCTCATGGAAATATGTTCAACATTATTCATCATTAAGGGAATATGAACTATAATTATAGCAGTATTATTTACAGTAGTCAAGATCTGGAAACAGCCCAAGTGTCCATCAGTAGATTGTGGATAAGTAAGAGCTATGGTACATTTATACCATGAAATACTACTTGGCTGTAAAAAAGAAAGAAATCTTAACTTTTGTGACAGCATGGATGGATCTGGAGATTATTATGCTAAGTGAAATAAGCCAGTCAGAGAAAGACAAATACCATATGATCTCACTTATCTGTGAAATATAATGAACAATATATACTCACAAAATAGAAACAGAGGCATAGTTACATGGAACAGACTAACAGCTATCAGAGGGATGGGGGTGGGGCCGACTGAATGAAAGAAGGTGAAGGGATAAATCAAAGAATATATTGTATAACTCAGACAGATAACAGCACGGTGATGGCCAGAGGGAAGTGGGGGCAGGGCATGAGTGGAGGTGGGTAAAGTGGAGGCGGGGGGACACATCTGTGATAGTGTCAACAATAAAAATAAAGTTAAAAAATAAATTTGAAGATAAAAATATACTATTATAGCCCTAACCGGTTTGGCTCAGTGGATAGAGCATCGGCCTGCGGACTGAAGGGTCCCGGGTTCGATTCTGGTCAAGGGCATGTACCTTGGTTGCAGGCACATCCCCACCAGTAGGGAGGCAGGAGGCAGCTTATTGATGTTTCTCTCTCATCGATATTTCTAACTCTCTATCCCTCTCCCTTCCTCTCTGTAAAAAAATCAATAAAATATATTTTAAAAATATATACTATTACACTTCTATTAAGATTTTCAAAGTGTAAAAATGCACCTTTATTAACACAAATGCAGTTTTAACTAGAAATTAGGTAGACATCCTTCTCTTAAGCATGTGCTATTTATGTATTTGTGTGTGCTATGAATTTGAAGAAATGTAATATAGTGTTAAAGTGTTTATTGAAAATGTTTTTGTTTTACCTGATTGTACATTTATATATTTTATTTGATATGTTCTGATTTACATATATTTTATTTTTGAATCTGCAGAAAAATATATCAAAATGGTTAAAGAAAGCAATAGAACCTATGCTAAGTTTAGCTTGCCACAGAAAAATAATGGCAAGAACAGTTGCACAATTTCAGAAACACAAAATCACTTTTGACAGCCACTAGGAAAAATGAGAATACTGCTGATTAATAAAAGAAATCTAATGCACTACTCATCATGGCTCTCCTTAGCAATATCAGTGATGGAACTTTAGAGGCATGGCTTCTGGACCCAAACACTGATGACAAAGAAAACTAAAGGGCACTATAAAAGAACAATTTAAAGGTTTAAAAAAAGATACACATTAAGATATTAAATGGATTATACTATGAAATATATCAACTAAGCAATAACTATTAAAATGTGTATTCTTAATTACTTCACAGGATTAGTTGAATTTGGTATAAAGTATCTTAGCTCCTGTGAACATAAGATTTTTATAGCAGGAACATTTTTGTTAGAAAATGTCAACTATTTTTTCCTCCTGTAATACAACAATTTGCAACATTAGTGTTCTTTTTTAAAAATATATATATTTTATTGATTTTTTACAGAGAGGAAGGAAGAGATTTTATAGAGAGTTAGAAACATCAATGAGAGAGAAACATTGATCAGCTGCCTCCTGCACACCCCCTACTGGGGATGTGCCGGCAACCAAGGTACATGCCCTTGACTGGAATCAAACCTGGGACCTTTCAGTACGCAGGCCCACGCTGAGCCAAACCGGTCAGGGCACAACATTAGTGTTCTTAAGCATTTTCTTAAACTGACATGAAGAAAGGAGCCAATATATTAATTAAATATGAGTGAATATTAGTTTTTATGTAGCACCTAACATACATTGTTAGTTTCCCTAGTGTGTAAAAGTAAAATGAATTATTTGATCCATAAAGACAAAGGTTTGAAGACAAAATTGAAACTTTCCTTTATAGTAAAGATATATTCAACTTTTTATATACTTGTTTAACTATATTTAAAAGCATATTTTTACTGAATTAAAAATAACAATATGATTGTATTATTGTTGATCTCTCCCTTGGTATCTTCCAGGAATTTTTTTTTTAATGTATTTGAGTGCTCCTGTATTGGGTGCATATATGTTTACCTGGATTATATCCTCTTGTTGTATCAATCCCTTTAGTATTATGAAGTGGCCTTCCTTATCTCTTGATATGACCTTCACTTTGATGTCTATTTTGTCAGATATAAGTATTGCTACCTCAGCTTTTTTTTTTTTCAATTCCATTTGCTTGGAAGATATTTTTCTATCCCTTCACTTTCAGTCTGTGTGGGTCACTTGTTCTGAGGTAGGTCTTTTGTAGACAGCATATATATGGGTCAAGTCTTTTTATCCATTCAGCCACTCGATGTCTTTTGATTGGAGCATTTAGTCCATTTACATTTAAAGTTATTATTGAAAGGTACTTGTTTGTAGCCATTTTTATTTTTTGTGCCTGTTTTCTTTCTGAGCTTTTTTCTCCTTTTAACACCAGTCCCTTTAGCATTTCTTGCATTGCTGGCTTGGCAGTGATAAACTCCCTTAGCCTTTTTTTGTCTGTGAAGCTCCTGATTTCCCCTTCAATTTTGAATGATAGCCTTGCTGGATAGAGTATTCTTAGATTCAGTCCCTTGCTTTGCAACACTTTGTAAACTTCCTTCCATTCCTTTCTGGCCTGATGTGTTTCTGTTGAGAAATCATTTGATAATCTAATGGGAGATCCCTTGTATTTAACTTCCTGTCTCTCTCTTGTAGTCTTTAAGATTCTCTCTTTGTCCTGAATGTTTGCCATAGTAATTATGATGTGTCTTGGTGTGGGTCTTTTCAGGGTTTATCTAGTTGGGACTCTCTGCGCTTGTGTGACTCTTCTCTTCCCCAAATCAGGGAAGTTTTCTGTCATTATTTCTTCAAATAGGTTTTCTAAACCTTGTTCCTCTTCTTGTTGTTCTGGCACCCCTATTATTCGTATGTTGCTTCATTTCATGTTGTCCCAAAGCTCCCTTAGGCTCTCTTCCTGTCTTTTAATTTTTTTCTTCCTGTCTTTTAATTTTGCTTCCCTGTCTTCTAATTGCCTAATTCGGTCCTCCGCTTCTCCAGTCTACTATTGAAAATTTCCATAGTGTTTTTCTTTTATTGTAGCTATATTACTCTTTATTTCCTCTTGATTCTTACATAAGTTGTTGATTTTTTCATCTATCCAGTTTATGAACTGTATGACCCTTATTCTGAATTCTTTTTCTGACATATTGTAACCACAAGACAGTCTCTTCAATAAATGGTGTTGGGAAAATTAGACAGATACATGCAAAAAAATGAAACTAGACTGCAACTTACACCGTACACAAAAAAAACTCAAAATGGATAAAGGACTTAAACATAAGACAGGAAACCATAAAAATCTTAGAGAAATCCACAGGCAGCAAAATCTCAGACATATGCCGAAGCAATATCTTCACTGATACAGCTCCTAAGGCAATGGAGACTAAGGAGAAAATAAACAAATGGGACTACATCAAAATAAAAAGCTTCTGCACAGCAAAGAAACCATCAACAAAACAACAAGAAAACCCACTGCATGCGAGAACATATTTGCCAATGTTATTTCCAGTAAGGATTTAATCTCCAATATTTACAGGGAACTCATATAACTTAACAAAAGAAAGATAAATAACCCAATAAAAAAATGGGCAACGGACCTACATAGATACTTTTCGAAAGAAGACATACAGAAGGCCAAGAGACATATGAAAACATGCTCAAAGTCACTAATCATCCAAGAGATGCAAATCAAAACGACAATGAGGTACCATCTCACACCTGTCAGAATGGCTATCATCAACAAATCAACAAATGACAAGTGCTGGCGAGGATGTGAGAAAAAGGAACCCCCTTGCACTGCTGGTGGGAATGCAGACTGGTGCAGCCATTGTGGAGAACAGTATGGAGTTTCCTAAAAAACTAAAAATGGAACTGCCATTTGACCCAGTGATCCCACTTCTAGGAATCTATCCCAAGAAACTAGAAACACCAATCAGAAAAGATATATGCACCCCTATGTTCATAACAGCACAAGTTACCATAGCTAAGATTTGGAAACAGCCTAAGTGCCCATCAGCAGATGAGTGGATTAGAAAACTGTGGTACATCTACACAATGAAATAGTAAGCTGAGGTAAAAACGAAGGAATTCTTACCATTTGCAACAGCATGGATGGAACTGGAGAGCATTATACTAAGTGAAATAAGCCAGTCACAGAAAGATAAATATCACATGATCTCACACATTTGTGGAATATAATGAACAACATAAACTGATTAACAAAAATAGATCCAGAGACAGAGAATCATTGATCAGACCATCAAACCTCAGAGGGAAGGCAGGAGAGGGTGAGGTTAAGAGGCGAGAGATCAACCAAAGGACTTGTATGCATGCAAATAAGCATAACCAATGGACACAGACACAAGGGGGGTGAGGGCACAAGCAGGTTGGGTGGGGGGTTAAGGGGGGATAAGGACATATATGTAATACCTTAATCAATAAAATAATAACAATGTGCCTTGGAATTATCTCAGCTGTTTACACAGATTGGAACTTATTTGCCCAGGAATTTGCAAGTAATGTATTTTCTGCATCTAATGAAAGCTGATATATTAAGAGGCGACAATACCTAGAATGCATAACTGTGTTTGATTTCCTAGGTTAACTTTCCCCATTGCAGTGTTCCTTCACTGTTAGAGCCCTTAGGCAACAACAACAACTTAGCTTGACTACTTAATATATTGAACACAACCTCAGAATAATTGAAAGAATGGAATCAAAAGCAAGAATGTTTTTAGTTGTGTTGTGTGGTTTTTTTTGGGGGGGGGGATAATGTACATATGGCAAATCTTTTATTTAAAAAATAACATTGAATTTCACCATAAAGTTAAAGTGTTTGTCCTCTAGGCTATTAGGGAAAAATGACAGTATTCATGTTTCCATTGCATAAGATACAGTTCCTGGAAAATGAGTCACAGCGAGGACTTCATTGACCAACCCCTCTTTTTGTCTTGAGACCCTATAACTAGTTCTCACCAATGAAATGAGAACTGAAGTAATATGGGTCAATTCCAGGAGAGGATATTTTAGGAGCCAATGTACTTTCTGTAATGATCCGCCTGGTATCTGAATGCCAATGTCCACAGTGACTTTGGAAATCTACCTGTTTAGATGGCAGGTATTCCATCAGCCTGAGTCCCAGAATTACTCCTCCACCTCATAACTCTCCTGATGTACCCCAACAAAATCTGAAACAGGCACAGTGGTAAACTACATGTACATGTATGCACACATGTACACACAAAAGTATACACAAAAGTATACACACTTTATTAGCTGATAGTTCAATTTTAAATATGGAGTTTATTTTAATAAATACTGCCCTTATAATTAATTATTCAAAGAGGGGGGATATATGTATGTATATATATATATATATATTTGGGTTGTGGGGACCACATGAACTACATATATGCTAAAGTTTTTCTAATACAGCCTACCAAGATTTACACTTTATTTGTATTAACCTATTGAAAAAACTCATTTGTGCCTTAGCTGGTTTGGCTCAGTGGATAGAGCACCATCCTGTGGACTGAAAGGTCCCAGGTTTGATTCTGGTCAAGAGTACATGGCTGGGTTGTGGGCTCGTTCCCCAGTAGGGGGCATGCAAGAGGCAGCCAATCAATGATTCTCTCTCATCATTGATGTTTCTATCTCTCTCTCCCTTCCTCTCTGAAATCAATAAAA